>NC_043703.1:69160696-69170619 GCF_006229205.1 Suricata suricatta | reverse complement strand
GCTTTCAGGCGCGCGCCCTGGGGAGGCGGAGGGGCGCGGACCGCGTGCGGGGCGCCCTGGGTCTCGCGGGAACGAGGTCCCAGTACAGCCTGTGAGCGAAGAACCGAGGGCGGAGCGGGCTCGAAGCACGGGGGCCGCCTGTGTCAGGCCCCAAACTTCTGGACCGTGTTTGCACGCGTTGTGTGTCCCCTCCCTCTGAGCTTCCCCGCCCCACCCCCCTCCACTGTTACATGTTGGTTCCGCAGAGACACCGTGAGTCTGTGCCCATGCCGAACGTTGATATGGGCCTGGGATCAAAAAAATGTAAGCTGTTTGCCGGTTCCTGAGAACCAACTTGTGCCCGCTTGGGGGGAATATGGCCTCCGGTGATAAGGCAGGGTTTAGGGGACATCCGAAGAGGGCTTCATGGAGGGGGTGGAGATTGAGATAAGCGTCAGATATTCTTCTGGGTAGTCTGTCCCCAGAGCGCGGTGGGGCGGCCTCCTCCCTCCTCACCCTACAGAATGGGGAATTCACCCCTGTCCACATGGTAAATCCGGTCCTTCTGTGGCCCGGTTTCCATCCGATTTGACCCCAGACCCATTCCTCCTCCAAGTTCTTTTTCTCAGCATCTAGCCCCTGTTTAAAAGTGCACAGTACCATGACATTAAAAACATTTATATCACCGTGCGGCCGCCACCACCATCCCTTTCCAGAACTTTGTCATCTTCTTCGACTGAGGCTCGTTCCTCTCTTGCCCTTGACTCTGCCAATCACTTTTCTCCTTTCTCTCTATGAATGTGACTGTAGGCAGCTCATGTGAGTGGAACCAGACAGTCTTTGTCCTTCTGTGATGGCTTATTTCACTTAGCATGATGTCTTCAGAATTCAGCCACGTTGTCGCGTGTGGCAGCATTCCGTTCCTTTCTAAGGCTGGATCATATTCCCTTGTAGGAACACACCACATCTTCACAGGTTCATCTGTCAATGGACACTGGGCTGGCTTCCATTTTCTGGTTTTTGTGAATCATTACAGTGATCATGGGTGTGCGAATAGCTCTTTGAGGCCTTGCTCTCCATTCCTTTGGGTGTATCCTCAGAGGTATAATTGATGAATTATACTTGAAAACTTTTGGGGAGCCATCACACCATTTTCCACACCAGCTGCACCATTTTACATTCCCACCACCAATTCTATTTCTCCATATCCTCACCAACCTTCCTTCCCTTTTCTCTTTTCAAGTAGCCTGCTTAATGGGTGTGAGGTGTTATCTCCTTGTGGTTTTGATTTGCAGTTCTCTAATGATACGTCGAACATCTTTTCTGAGCCAATCTTCCTCTACGTGTTTCCTCCTAGAAAGCCAGCTCTGCTGAGAGTGATAGAGGGCAGATCTGATAAGGAGGGCAGCTCCAGACAGTGGAGAGAAGGGGCAACGTGGAGCCTGAGCCAAGCAAGGAGAGTGGGGTGAGGGAGGGATCTTCTGAGTAGGACCGTCTGGAGATTTTGTTGTCCCCAGGTTCTTGTTCATCTGTGTCACACAACTTTGGGGGTCAGTTATGTTTATCCGGGCTCTGTAGGGATGTTGACACATGTGTTGCTTGTGAGGGGCCAAGGGTGAAGGAGGAGTTGATGACCTCCGCCCTGTATGTATTGGAACGGATGTTTTCGGAACCGCATTTGTAAAAGTGAACTTAACATTATGCTAATTTAACAGAATCTTCTCTTTGCATATTCAGTTTCTTTAAGAACTGCAGGAATTCTTGTTGAAGTGTTTAAATGATCTCTTTTTTGCGTAGTTCTTCCTAAAAGCACAGTTCGATCTTTCAGAGGCATTAGAAACAGACCTTTCTGTAACGCCATTCAGTTTTTGTTTTGATCCCTATTCTGCTGCTGCCCAAAGTGCAATTTCAGTTAATTCAGGATTTTCTCTTGTCTGTTTCCCTGGAGTTGTTTCCAAGGCACGACACTTTGTTTTTAAACTTTTTTTTAATGTCTATTTATTCATTTGGAGAGACAGAGAGAGAGAGAAAGAGAGACAGAGAGAGCGAGCAGGGGAGGGGTAGAGAGAGAAAAGAGAGAGAATTCCAAGCAGGCTCCTTGTTGTGAGCATGAGCCTGATGCAGGGCTCAAACACATGAACCATGAGGTCATGGCCTGAGCTAAAATCAGAAGTTGGGCACTCAACTGACTGAGCCACCCAGGCACCCCTCATAGGGCTGACTCGTTGGAGGGTGATATTCATCTGGTGCTTGAGTCGCGGATGCACGTGGATCACTGAGAAGGCAGTGTTTCTCCCATCGCCGATCCCGTAGCTCTCCTGCGCATCCACAGAGGGATGGGAATCTCTTGTGAAATCAACACTCGCGCATCAGCCATTCCATAAAGCCACTCCTGGCACAATCCCCTCTGCTTGTGGAACCTGCTTATGTCCTCCCCAGATTCGCCTGTTAAGATCTAATCTCTGGCGTGATGGGTTTCAGAGGTGAGGCCTCTGGGAGGTACTTTGGTGAGCCCTCGTGAATAGGATTAGTGCCCTTTTAAGATGGGGCCAGACAGCCGGCTCGATCTCTCCCCACCATGTGAGGACACAGCAAGCGGTCATCGGTCTGCAATCCAGAAGAAGGCTGTCCCCACACCTGACCGTGCTAGCATCCAGACCATGCTAGCATCCTGATCGGAGACGTCCAGCCCTCGGAAAGGTGAGAAGGAGGGTGCTGCTGTTTATAAGCTACCCACTTTGTGACACTCCATTTTGACAGCCTGAGCCAACTCCAATAGGACCCCAAACTTTTCTATTCTTGTTGTGCCTGCCTGCACCCCTCTGTTTCTCCTGCCCCCTACTGTGGGTTGTATGAGTGAGGTGGCTGTGTGAAAGGAAAAAAAACCCCAAAATCAAAATCAAAACACTAAGTGTGCACTTGATGCCCCAAGTCCCACCTGAAAGTCTGCGGGTGCCCTTTCAGTCATACTTGTTTGAAAATATTATCTCATTTTCTCTATCACACTAAGCCCTGGGGTCTCTCTTCTGTATTCATGTGGGTACATGGTTTTCTAAAAGGAAGATGACATTAATAGGCCAATTATGTCTAAGAAATTACAGGTGCTTATAAAACTCTAAAGTGAGCATTCCAGGAACTAGGTCGTTCTATGCATTGCGATTCAACTCTCCCACTAACCTGGAAGCTCTGGAAGGACAGAGATTGTAGCCGGCTCTGCCCCTGCTGCGTCCCCAGCACCGACAACAACACACAGCAGGTGCTCAATAACTATGTGCTGAGGCCACAAGGAAATAAAACCGTAGCTATAAAGTAAACTGGAAAAAAATAAAATGTGACAGAAAAATTAAATTGCTAATATATAAGGAGCATTTATCAATTAATATGAAAAACCTCTTTGCAACTCAACCAAAAGAAATCAAACAAACACACACAAATGGGGACATGAATCGAATATTCCCAAAAGATGGAATACACTTGCCCAATAAAATCATAAAAGTTTGGCTATCGAAATCAAAATTAAATGACATAAAATTTCTCCTTTTCCCAAATAGCAAAGAAAGAAAAAGAGATAACACTAAAATACCATCGTGAGCATAGAGGCCACTCTGACACAGGACTGATGGGTGTAAACTTGGAATATTTTTTCCGAATGGTGGTTTGGTAACATAAACATTAAACAATGCTTATCCCCTATCGTTCTAGAAATTCTATGTTAGGAGTTCTAAGAAAGCAAACCGAGATGTGACTAAAGTTTTATTATCACAGTATTATTTATCATAGTGATAAATAGGAAACAACCTGAAAGTCCCACAATAGGAGAAAATGATAAATGTGGCATATTTAGAAGATAAGAGTATTAGTTATACAGACATCAGAAATAATTTTTTAAAAGAATATTAAAAGCATATAGGCATGATAAAGTGATAAGTTAAAAGTAGGACAGAGAAACATATAATCATAAAAACAATATTTTATTTTTTTCATTGAACACAATTTTATTAGGAATTCTGAGAATTCATAGATCAGTTGAACGTAGGTCCTGATTTTAAGAAATTAGTTAATTAAGAGCAAAACAAATTAAAAACAAACTAAGGTAAAAACAGATAACAATATTTTCTTTTAAAAAAATCAATTGTTTATTTATTTTTGAGAGCGAGAGAGAGAGCAAGCAAGCAGAAGGTGCAGAGACAGGGGGACAGAGGATCTGAGGCGGGCTCCATGCTGACAGCAGAGTCTGATATGGGCTCGAACTCACAGACCACAAGATCATGATCGGAACTGAAGTCAGACGCTTGACGGGCTAAGGCACCCAGACACCCCTGTAAAGACAATAGTTTCAGAGAAGATTTGACAACAGAGTCCTGACAAAATGTTATGTTCAAAGGTAAGATGTGGAATTGTATAATCACAGTAGGTCAGAGCTGCCTAGTTTTTTCTATGCATCTCATGGGTAGAAACACTATACATACATCCCCTCACTTAAACCCATTGCACTCCTATGAGGCAGACACTCTGATTCTAATTTTACAGGTGAAAGAATGTGTGCTGGAAGCAATTTGTTCAGATAACAAAGCCAGGGAGTGGTAGGAGCAGGTCCCAGGCCATGGGGTCAGGCTCCAGCGGCTATGCTTGAAATCTTGACCCACACAGCCTCTCTCTCACTGCATATGGGCCAGGAGCCCACGGTGTGTGCGCAGGCGTGTATGTGTGTGTGTGTGTGTGTGTGTGTGTGTGTGTGTATGTGTGTGTGTGGTATTTGGTGAAATCTCCAAAGTATCAGTGGTTATGGCTGGGTGGTGATTTGTATTTTCTTCTTTACCCCTTTTCACTATTTCCTCAAGCGTTTGCAGCAAGCAGTACTTGTAAGGAGCCAGTGATGAAAGACGGCGGCAATGTCCCTAAATTACAGATAGAGGGTGGTAGGTGGTTATTCTCCAGGTGATCTGTGTCTGGGGCCAGGAGAGTGCCAGGGTGAGGTGGCAACCTGGGTGGCCCAGAGTGTGTAGTTATGAGTCTTTGCCAAGCACAGTGTAACCATCAACACTGGCCAGTCTTCTCCAAGTCTTCAACTCCCCCGAGAGAAGGGTGTCTGAGGAACATGCAGACTTCTGTGGGGAGTTTTACAATATGTGACTCTGCAGTAATGAATATACTTATTTATTTATTTAACATTTATTTATTTAACAATTTTTTAACGTTTATTTATTTTTGAGAGAGAGAACGCGTGGGGGAGGTGCAGAGAGAGAGGGAGACACAGAATCCAGGCTTTGAGCTATAAGCACAGAGCCCGAAGCTGGGCTCAAACCCACAGACGAGATCATGACCTGAGCCAAAGTCGGATGCTCAATCGAGTAAGCCACCCGGGTGCCCCAAATATGCTTTCATTAAAAAAAAAGACTGAGTGCTTGAGATTTTAGGTCACTTTTATATTTCTTCTTGATGTTTAAGAGCACTTCTTTGCATTAATTTTTTTTTTTTTTTACAATGGGTTGTTCTCATTTGGGAAGCATAACCCAACCTATTGGAGAGTATTAAGACTTTCTTTTTAACCTTGGGGAATACACTATGAAAAATTTAATACATGTGGGGCTAAATGACAGTCGGCAGATATTCATTGAATCTTGTAATACAGGAACTAGGCTGGATGCTTCAGGGACCTCCGTTCTGCCCAAGACTCTGACACATCATTCCTGCCCACAGATTGCTTTAATCTACTTTGGGATCCAGGAGATCTATAAAAACATTTCAAGGCAGCAAGCACCAACTGTGTGGCACAGATGGTAAGTGTTTTAGGAATGTAACATGGGAAAAATCACTGAACAGTCAGTAAAGAATCAGCCGAAGAAGTGGGTCTTGGGCTGTCCTTGGCACAGTCCTTTAGTTGGAGAGGAGAAGGAAGAGAGGTGGAGAACAGAAGATCAGTCCAGAGGAAACAGAAGATTTACCTCGGATGTGATGGGGCATAAGGAAAGCTAATTGGTGACAGAGTTTGGAGGGCCTTAAATACCCAGCTAGAAAATTTGCATTATGAACAGTATTGTTCATAAGAGTGGAAAATTGTTAGTGACTTAAGTACTCATCAAAGGGACAATGTACACATTTCCATGGCACATTTACCCAACGCGCGGCGAGGATGCAGTGAAAACTTTGAGCTGAAGACTTGATTAACAGCCAGGTTTGGGGGAAGTTTCATCCAGCACAGGAGGATGTGAGAGCAAGCTGGAAGTAGGATGATAGTTAGGTGACTGTTTCTATAAACTCCACGTGGAGAGAGGAGGCCTTACTGGGATAAGGCCATGGAGAATGGAAAGGACATGAAAGACAGGCTTAAGGAGAAAAGCAATGGGATGTGGTTGATAAACATGCACATTAGGGCCATTGACTTGGCAGTACTGATGACAGTAACTCTAGCTTTGAGAATTTTATTGTGCCATGACATTTAATGATTGCATAGGTCTTTTTTTTAATGTTTATTTTTGAGAGAGAGAGAGAGAGCAAACACATGTGAGCACAAGCAGGGAAGGGGCAGAGAGAGAGGGAGACACAGAATCTGAAGCAGGCTTCAGCCTCCTTGCTGTCAGCACAGAGCCCAATGTGGGACTCGAACTCATGACCTGAGATCATGATCTGAGCCAAAGACGGACACTTAACCAAGTGAGCCACCCAGGTGCCCTGCCCTCCCCCCCTTTTTAAAAATTTTTTTAAAAATGTTTTATTTATTTTTGATACAGAGAGAGACAGAGCATGAGAGGGGGAGGGTCAGAGAGAGAAGGAGACACAGAACCAGAAGCAGGCTCCAGGCTCCGAGCCAGCTGTCAGCACAGAGCCCGACGCGGGGCTCGAACCCACAAGCATGAGATCTGACCCGAGCTGAAGTTGGAGGCTTAACCAACTGAGCCACCCAGGTGCGCCCCCCCCCCTTTTTTTAAAGAAGTTCCACAATTTTCCTTACAGGTCTGCCATACAACAGAGGCTCAATACAGTTGTTGAATACATAGGCTGTTCCAGATAGCCCTTACTAACAAGATTGTTTTTCTGATTTCTAATCTAAATATTGCTACATATTAAAACCCCACTTCTCAGGTGCATCTTTTGTGAAGAAGAATAATTAGTTATTCCTGCTGGTTGTACATTCCCGCATGTGTAAAGGAAGGCATGCTTCAGCTTGGTTTCACGGTAATCAATGGTGGGAACCCCTTCAACATTTGTCTTTAAGTCTGATTTTGCAATACAAATTTGCTTGTATGACCAAGGTGCTTGTACAAAATAGAAACTGGATTTGTGTAATCTCCTGGAGACCAACAACCTGGAAATAATTTATTTATTCGTATATTTATTTGTATATTAATGTGAGGTTTTTTTTGTATTTATTTTTGAGAGACAGAGAGAGACAGCATGAGCAGGGAGGGTCAGAGAGAGAGGGAGACACAGAATCTGAAGACAGGCTCCAGGCTCTGAGCTAGCTGTCAGCACAGAGCCCGACGCAGGGCCTGAACCCGTGAACCGCAAGATCATGACCTGAGCTGAAGTCGGATGCTTAACTGACTGAGCCACCCAGGCGCCCTATTTATTTATATATTAACTGAAGCATTACTTTGTGCCCCAAGGAAGACAGAATGACGACTTCAGGGTAAGAGGGGATTTCATAAACACAACATGAGTATAAACATAAAAGAAAGGGTTGATGTATTTGATTAAATTTAAAGTGGATGTTAAATGAATGAGCAGAAAGTAAACAGATTAAAAAAACAAATAGACTGAGAGAAGAATTTGCAACACATGTACCCAACAAAGCCTTAGTATCCAGAATTCATAGAGAATGCCTGCCAATTAGTGGAAGGCAAACAACAAAACAGAAAAACAAGCAAAGGATCCATGAAGAGGAAATCTGTATTGCCAATAAACTCATCAGAAGACCCTCAACTCTTCTAATAATCTCTGAAGCAGAGTCTCAGTGAGGCATCATTTCACACCCACCAGACTGGCAGGATTGAAGAGACCTGACAAACAGTTGGTGAGGGTGTGGAACACTGGCACTTTCGTCTCTCTGGATGAGAGCTGGGGCACCTGTCCTGGAGAGCAATTTGTCAGTTTTCTGGTGAAGTTGAAGAGACTCAGTCCCTCCAGTGCAGAGTATCCCTCCTTCAAACTTGTACACAAGGATATATACAAGACTCTTTGATCCACTTAACACTGAAATGTTTTTAATGACTCAAATGCTCATCTAAAGGACCTATAGAAATAAACATAAATAGACACAGTAATGCTATATAGCAGTTTCAATGTGTATATATCTAAACATGTAATATTGCAGAGAACATAGTTATAGTAGTCCATATAAGTGGCATAGATCAAACAATACAGAGCAGGTTAGAGGGGAAAGTCATGGGCTTCCACATTTCCTCCCCTCCTCGAATCCACAACTCAGAGAAAATGTTTTTTTCTTTCCCTCCCTCCCTCCCTTCCTCTTTCTCTCTTCTTTCTTCCCTTTCTTCTTTCCTACCTTCCTTCCTTCCTTCAAAACAGCTTCTTTATTTAGTTCGTCTTGTGGCTACCTTCAGAACGCTAGATTATATGTTGTTACCTCTATTTACTTATTTAGAAGACTTTGACATTATCTTTTTTAACTTTTCAATATGAAGATTTCACTTGCACTGTCCAGTCTACCACCCTCTTCTCAGTATTAATATTTACACTTGTGGTAGGCAGGGTTTTTAAGTTTCTAAGTACTCCTCTGTTGTTCTCTGAATGTCCATTTTCATAGCAACCTGTTCTTGTTGTATGGATACAACAGGGCTGGGGGTGGGCCTATGGTTCAGCCTGCAGACTTTCTCTTAACAGTTGGTTCTGGGTATGGGTACCAGCTGTGATTGCATCCGACACTGCAGTAGAGCCCCTCACTTGCCTGGCAAGCCCCACAGTTTGCTCGTATATAAGGCAGAAAGGCTGCCTAGCTGATGTGGGCTTCCACAGTGGTCTGTTCTCAAGCAGGGTATCTCTACTAAATAGGATTTGGATTCAGAGCTCTGGGTAAGGTGGGCAAGAAGTGGCTGTCGGGCTGCAGGGGCCTTCCAACAAATAAAGGCTTAAAGAAAGAGGGCTGTAATCTTTTGTTTAGTATCTTTGGGTTTTGTTTTGTTTTGCATGGGAGTACATGCTGAGTGCTGGCTTTCTAGGCGATGAGGGGAAGATGTCCATGTAAGACATTCACGGGTTCCCTCTCTTTTCAGCCCACTTCCTGCTTCTGTCTTCTAGCCCAGCTGCTGACTCTGAGCCCAGAAACATGTCAGGTTCTAGTAGGTAGATCACCTTCTAGCATCTCTGCAACAACCATAGAAAATTCTAGACTGTGGCTTCTCTTTCAGTTTCATCAGTTAACTTGTTTCATTCTGTCTTGTATCTTTCAAAAACTTTTAGACACCTCTCTTGCTGGAGTGGCAGAAACCACTAGTGGAACACTCAATATTCATGGTGTCTTCCTTACTAACAACCCCTTTATTGGGAGTGGTAGCTGAATAACACAGCCTCACATTCCTTGCAGAGAGAAGTGGTCAATGAAATGTAAGTAGGTGGAAGTCTTTAAGGCAGCCTACCAGAGGAGAAAAAGAAGAGAAGAGAAAAGAAAAGAAAAAGAAAAAAAGAAAAGAAAAGACCCAACAACAACAACAACAACTCTTAAAAGAGACAGACTTAGGGCACCTGGCTGGCTCAGTCAGTAGAGTGCGTGACTCTTGATCACATCTTAAAGGGCACCTGGGTGGCTCAGTTGGTTAAGCATCTCACTCTTGGTTTTGGTTCAGGTCATGATCTCACAGTTTTGTGAGTTTGGGTCCCATGTAGAGATCTATGCTGGCAGCATGGAGCCTACTTGGGATTCTCTCCGCCCTCCCCCCCCCCCCCCCCCCCCCCCCCCCCCCCCCCCCCCCCCCCCCCCCCCCCCCCCC
>NC_043703.1:69097276-69160596 GCF_006229205.1 Suricata suricatta | reverse complement strand
ACAGAAATGTGTGTAACAGGGTATTAGGTGTTGGTATTTCAGAGCTGAAGGAAAAGGGTAAAAAGCACACACACATTCTAAAGAGGACGCTAGCTCAACCCGCAGCATTTGGCATGATTTAGGGAAATTCTGAAATCCTGAAGTTGTGACTGTTTGAATCCTCTTGGGAGCAGACACTGACTGGTTATAAGGGCAGGAGGTTTATGGGGGAGCAATGGCTGTAAAAGATGATGGAGGAAACGGGATTGGATGGCGATGTCCCGGACTTGGTAGAAATCAGGAAGTGTTGGTCAACCCAGCAGGGGGACTCTGAACCAGTGATCAGCCACTAGTGAGGTACCATGGGCGACAGAAATAGCGAGGCTAGTACTCCTGGCTGAAGTTCCATGGTGACCCCTCTGCTGGGGAGTCTGTACATGTCTATCCCTTCAGGCAGGTGATCCTTTTCCAGATGACCTTCCACCACTGGGCTCAGTCCCTGTCCTCAGAAGCAGCACACGCTGGCCTCTTCCTGCTTGCGTGTTTCCAGGCAGCTCTCTGGGGAGAGATCCTTTGGAGCTCACGACAGCTACCTCCCACAGTGCCCATCTGGGCTGTGGGAAACCCTGTGCATCTCTCCCCCTTCTGTTGAATTGTGGTAAAAGCAGAAAAGTATTACACACTTTTCCATCGTAACCATTTAAATTGTACAGGTCAGTAGGGTTAGTGATATTCACATTGTTTTGTAGCAGGAACCACGTGTGGCTTTAGCCAAGGAATCCCAGGAGCGTAGGCTGCTCCCACTCTTGCCCTCAGCCCATGCCCCTGGCACCTGGTCCATGCTTCCCAAACTCAAGAGACACAAATCAAACTCTAGCAAGATCCATCCCGCCACCCTCTGCACATCCTATAGCAGCACCAGGCACATGGCCTTCTGCGTGCATGAGGGACTCCCACTTTCTTCCTGCGTGCCCTTAAATCTCCTTTCACTTGTCACTTGATCTGGGGAGGAACACACCCGCTCCTGTCTCAGGGCAGGCGACGAGGGGGAAATGTGTTAGAACTTATAGGCTAACATTGCTCCTCAAAGAAATCTCCATTCCTGGATCCCTGTAAGTGGGTGACTATGGAAGCCATGGAGGTCCCTGGGACTCTCTCTTCAAGAAAGACCTCGCGGGGCACCCGAGTGGCTCAGTTAGTTGAGCGGTAGATTGTCTTAGGTCATGGTCTCACGGTTTGTGAGAGCCCTGCATCAGGCTCGCTGCTGTCAACACAGAGCCCACTTGGGATCCTCTGTCCACTCCCTCTCTCTGCACCTCCCCCACTTGTGCTTGCTCTTTCTCTCAAAAATAAACATTTAAAATAAAAAAAGAAAGAAAGAACCTCCAGAAGAACTTCCAGTTATAAAATCAATAAGTCACAGGGATGAAAGGAATTAGTCAATAATATTGTAATGGTACGAACTCCCAGTTACAAAATCAATAAGTCACAGGGATGAAAAGAAATCATCAATAATATTGTAAGAGCGTTGTATGATGACAGATGGTAACTACACTGGTGGTGGTGAGCACTGTATAATGTATAGAATTGTTGATTCACTAGGTTGAACACCTGTAAGTAATAGAACATTGTATGTCAACTAAGCTCCATTATAAAAAGAAAAAAAAGAAAAGAAAGAACTTGCCATCCTGCCGTGAGGAGTGTGGTGGGCCTCGTGGCACCCTCAGCATCTGCTATAATATCTGAGCCGAGACCTTGCGATTCTGTGACAGTCCCAGTTGAGGGATTGTCCACTGGACAATCACAATGGAAACCTCCAAAACCGTTCAGAAGAGAAGTGGGCGTGGGCTACCGTGATAGCGTCCATGAGACAGCAGAGAAAAAAGCAAACGGTACCAGCTAAGTAAGGAAACAGCACAAGCACTCCGTTCCCACCCCACCCCTATTCCCTGCAGCCCCCCATCTCTCCTGTCCTCTGGTCCTGGGAGCAAGCTGGGGAGGAAGCTGAGTGGGGAATGCCCGCTGCTGATTTCAGCCCTCGCAGGTCCTCCATGAGCAACCTCCGACTCTTTGCTCTCAGGTTCTGCCCCACACACTCACCAGGGAGGAAAGGACGGCTCCCTGGCCTTGCACACCGAGTGCTGGTGTTCGGTGATGTCTCAAAAGGAACCACCTGATAAACCCCGGAGGCCTTGGAGAAGTCTCTGATGGGAGGAACATAAACAAGGCGGGACTTGTCCACACTGGAGAAGACACTTGGAAGGCAGATGGTGAAAGTCTAGCTCAGGGAGAAATTTCCTTCTACTTTGGAGCAGAATGACGATGCGCTCTTGGCAATGCAGTTGAGGACAGACACAGTGGCAGAAGGAAATCCACAGTGAAGGGAGATGAAACAGAGAGAGAGAGAGAGAGAGAGAGAGAGAGAGAGAGAGAGTGAAGGCAACAAGGAGAGGAGACTATAAAATGGAGAGGTGTCAGGATACCCTGATGTCACATCTAATACTCGTATCCCAAATTAAAGGGCCTGGGCATCTTTATACTTCCTCTGAGATATTGCCAGGTAGCATTCGAGAGTCTTGAATCAAATGACAGCCCCCGCCCCCCTGATCCTGTGTAAGCACACTCTTTTCCATAATCACTCTTGCAGAGCATTTTTTCATTTTTATTGATTTGTGTTAATTTAATACATGTATAAGAATATCTTCCATTTAAAAAATTTGCATTTCTTTAATAGCTTTGGAGGCTGTGCACTTGATTCTGTGTTGATTTACTCTGCCAATAAACATGTAATCCTACTGCGAGCATGTTTTATCTGTGTAATAAACCATAATATAAAATAAAAGCGAGCCCACTGACTATGAATGAGACACGTTGACAGGCACCAGGGTTAGAGAGGTGAACAAGGAGCCACTTGTAGTCTGGTTGGGGACACTGGGCATGTGCATCAAAGGGATGACAATCATCAAAGGCAGAGTTTATTGGATGCTGGCTGAGCGCTACAGAACACGAATGCTGGAGGCGTTTCCTGTAGGGAGAGATGGAGACTACCGTAAGTGATAAGAACAGATATGTTTGTGACATTCATTTCAAAGCGCACCCCTGGCATGGTGGGATGTGCCTGTTGGGTGGGGAAGGAAGTTCTGGCTGGCAGAGTTTCTCAGCTCTGTTCTCAGGGAGGCAGAAGGAGGTGGGACCACAAAGGAAGGGCCGAGGGAGTGAACCAACAAATGGTCAAATGGCCTCGCTGAGTGGAGGACGGGTCACACCACACACCCCCCTGGGTCGCCTTTACAGGCCCTTCCGACCAGTGTGTCCTGTCAGGACTCTTTCAGGAGCTGCTTCAGGGCAATGAAGGCAGGAGGAAGCTTCCAGCAGAGAGACCCAAAGGGAAATGTGTTTCACAAGCACAGGACTGTTGTCCTGTCTTTCCATCTGGAGTGTATCCTAGAACAGCCCCTTTCTCTGGCAACGGTTCTAACGGGAGGGAACATCCCTGGCGACAGAAGGGACAGAAGCGTTCACTCGCCCTGTTCATCAACCACTGACTGTGTACCAGTGTCAAACCGTGTTCTTGCCATTGTCTGGAGGGCCCCTTGCTACGTCTTGCAACAACCAAGCATAACTCACTCTTTCTTGAAGTCTTAACCAGGATTTGAAGAAGAAGGAAAAAAAAAGGAGGCAATTTGCTCAAACTGGCTCTGCTGGCCTTTCAGAGATTCTAAATTCCCTTTTGTAAGTCAGGCTGGGGTTAATGGCTCTTTCTTGTAGCCGCTGAGAAATCCGAGGGCTCTCCCACAAGTGCTGAGCACACGGTTTGAGAGCCCGGCTTCCTGTCTGTGTGTGGCCCCTGAAAGCTGTGAGGCGGAAGGAAGGGAAGCTCAGAGAAGCCGGCCCCAAAGTAACAGCAGCATGGACTGCCTCGCCTAGTAAAGCTCGGTAGGGGAGAGAAAAGCCACAGTTTTGAGAAAGAATGAATCAAGAAAGGGCTTGAAAAAGAGCAAGAGCAGAGCTTGGAGGGATCAGGGAGGTAGGGGTGGGGAGAAAGCGCTCTTGTTACAGAGGATGATGAGAGGCACACGGTGAGAAGTGGTTTCCAGAAACCGGGAAACAGCCCTATCTTACTGGAAGAGAAAGATACACTGAAGGACGACAGGAAGGAAACGCCCAATAGCTGTCACGTCTGGGCTGGCAAGGACCGGCTCGCTCATTTTACAGATGAGGAAACTGAGGCCCAGAGGGGGGAAGTGGTTTGCTCAAGAACGATTCTTGAAAGAATCATCTGCTTTCCCCCTCTCTCTCCACTTCCTCACCTCCCTGGTTGTCCTGAATCTGAACCGAAGGACAGGCAGGCTGGAAACCCATAGAACAGGCCGGGGTGAGGGGGATACAAAGCACGCTGAGCTTTGTGGGGTGGGGGTGGGGGGGACGTTTGATTCTTCATTCTAGGCCAGAGAAGGGAAGATCTTTAAGATCTCTGCTCCCTTCTGGTAATCTCCCTTGGCGCTCTGCACCTCGAGACAGAATCCTGCAGAATGTAGATCTGGCTGTGTGAGCTGGGAAGGAGCCAAAGGCGTGGTTGTGTGCAGAGCTCAGGCTCCCTCGGTTATGCAAGCGGTGCTGAAACTCTCCGTCAACCCCTTCTCCTAAGCCCTGTGCAGACATCTCTACTGAGCGTTTTCACCTGAAGTTTTGAGATAAAAAGGCAGGGCCCTGCCCTTCTGCTCAGTTTCTGCCTCCTCCAGGAAGCTCTCTTTGTTGCAGCATGAATCTGGGCTCTTCCCAGGGTCTGCTCACCCATAGTATTAACTCTACTTTTATGCCTTAGCCCATGCAGCCTGGGGTTCAATTGTATGGGCCTCTGTCTGCTTCCTTCTCTAGACTGGAAGTTGTCTGGGGCCAGGAGGACCCAGTCTTGTTCACATCTGCACCTTGCCTCCCTGCGTCCTTGCACAAATGTGCTCCATGCTTTGGAGTTTGAACCAGCTATTAATGGAGGGACATTACACATCTTCATTGAGCTCCCTGAGAGGTCTGAAGGGTGCAAAGAAGAGGGATTTGGATGCGGAAATAGAAGGTTATTCTAAGAATGGGTGTGGAAGGAAAGACAAATGCAGTTCATGGAGTGAACTGGTGAGTGGGAGGAAAAAAGTGGAAGTCGGAAGGGAAGCGCCGAGAGGTAGAGCAGAAGCACCGAGAAAGGAGAAGGGGAGGGGAAGGAAGAGGCAGACCTCCCTCACCAGGCTCTGCAACAGGCTCTCTCCCTGCCCCTGACTCCTTGCCCTCCCCGCTGCCCCACACGCCCCCTGGTGTGCTGGCCTGCTGCTGAAGGACAGACAGACAGACGCACAACCTCAGCCAGGCCTTTCTGGTGTTTTGTCTGGCATTCTAAAAGGCTCCGTCATTTAAAAAGATCTTTTATTCCCACCAATTCTCTGATTTCAGACATTTGGCAAAAAAGAAAAAAGAGGTCATGGCCCTTATATGCCGCCCAACTGAGATTAAAATAAATATATCAATTGAAGCCACTTTTTTCCTTTAATAGTTATTTGTGGAATCAAAAATTCCCATGATCACTGAAGCTCTAACATCATTTTTAAATGTTTCAGGATAAAGTTTGCATTTGATGCAAAATAACCACGGGGCTATATGCGTGTGAAGGTGTGGGTAATAGGTTTTTTTTTTATCATTATATCTTCTGCCCCGTGTTTCTGCCTTTATGTCTTTTTTTTTATCTGCTGCTGTTTGGCAACTACAGCCTGGGTCTCAGGAGTTTTTTTGGTCTGTTGTGGTTAGGAATCCTTCTTTCCTGATTCTGGCCCCAAACTCGCCCTCCATGTCAGAGTAAGGAGTCAGTGGAGAAATTTGGTTTATGTACACGTTTCCTTTCATGGTCAGTTGGTCCCAATATTTTGTACACCCAAGGGCCTCTGTATAGTGTAGCAATTTAAAGTGTGGGCTCTTGGGGCGCCTGGGGGGCTCAGTTGGTTGAGCGGCTGACTTCAGCTCAGGTCACGAACTCATGGTTCGTGAGTTCGAGGCTCTCTGCTGCCAACTTGCAGTGCAGAGCCCTTTTTGGATATTTTATCCCCCTCTCTCTGCCCCTCCCCAGCTTGTGCTCTCCCCCAAAATAAATAGATATTCAAAAAAAATAAAGTGTGGGCTCTAGAGGCAGAGGGTCTAGGTTTCTATCTCAGCTCAGCCACTGATTACCTGCCCGTCTTCAAGCAAGTTCCCGCAGAGTTTATCCCATTTGTGAAATGATGATAGTGATGCTTAACATATAAGGGGGTTGTGAGGACCCATCAGATAATATACGTACGGGACTTAGATCAGTGTCTGGCACTGATAAGTGCCCAGGAAATATTAACTTTTAGTATTAATAATAAACTGACATATATTTCTTGAGTGGGGTGGTGGGTACCTGGTGTGCCTTTTATTAAGCTTTAAAATGTGCATATGTCTTATAAATCCTTTTTATGTGTATGATACGTCTTGCATGCATTAAAGTAAGTGCATTAAAAATAAATGAGCATTTATGAGGTTTGTTTTAGCAATCATATGTCCCAGGGTTCCAGGAAAACAATGAAATAAAATATGCCATCCCATTATTGGATTCATGTACCAAACACTGGGACTGCCCAGGTATTCTTATTCATGATTCCAAAAAATATAGGAACTATAGAAATGGTACTGATTTTCTAGGAATTAATGTGTGAGCATGTATTTATTTTTTCCCTTCTTAGAGCGTCGGCAGGTTCCAGATTCATAGAGTCACTAGTATTGAATCATTTGTATGCCTGTCCCCACCGGGCCGGTTCAAACCAGGGAAGGATGGTGCTGGGCGGTCTTAGGTGAGGACTGATCCATTTTCCTGAGGAGGCATACAGCTGAGAATCCGCACCTGGCAAACTTCAACTTCACCTCACCTGGCAATCCTGTTCCTATTTCCTTTCTTGGCTCTCAATGCCCTGTGTAGAAAGAGGGAGAGGCTGGCAGTGAGGTTTTGTTCTGGGGACCATGGGAGGGTGTCCAGACCTTTCTGGACAAAAAAGACACAGCTGTTAATGTCTGACATAGTTTGCAGAGGCTCTATTGCCCGCACCAACCTGGGCAGGAGAAGCAGGGCTCCGCCCCTCACCTTGCAGGCTGAAGAGCATCTTCTGAACTGCTCTTGAAAACTGTTACTGGCACACTCCTCCTTTTCCTGTGCTAACGGTTGGTTGCGTTAGAGTCCTTCGTGTACCTGTCTGTCTCCTCAATTGGATTTCATAACTCTTAAAAGGAGAAACTTCATCTTGTTTATCGTTACCCACAATGACATGCTCAGTGAGTGTTTGGTGAGTATATGAATGGATGAGTAGGTAGGTGAATGAAGGAATGAAGAAATGGGCACCATCATTAAAAAGCTGAGGATAAAGTGGAAAGGTTGGGCCACAAAATCTTCTAGGTGAAATATTTCTCAAATATTCCAATGTACTGAGTTGATGGAGTAGAGAATTTTGAAGTGGCTTCATTTGTCTGTCATTCATGAGCCTGTCATTTCATGAGGCTGAACACGATGGGAGCAAGGGCCATGTTTATCCCCCATGGCTGGCACATAGTGGGCACATAGTATGATGCTGATGAAATATTCTCTTCTTTTTTAAGATTTAGCTCAACCAGCAACCCTGGCAGGAAGGAGGACACGTTTGATTCAATAAACTCATATATAGCATCTACTTCTGTAAGTACTTTCCCAAGGACTGGGTGAATAAAAGAATAGATCATGGGTTCTTTCTTTCAGGGGCTTTTGGAGGTAGTTACATATGTACCCAACTATATAATACAGGTAGAATGTGATATGTACTACAATAGAGGTAGAAATGCTAAGTGCTAAAAAAAAAGGGGGGGGTGTGCCTGGGTGGATCAGTCAGCTAAGTGTCTGACTCTTGATTTTGGCTCAGGTCATGATCTCAGGGTCTCAGGGCTCCGTGGTATGTGTAGAGTCTGCTTAAGATTTTCTCCCTTCCCTTCTCCCTCTCCCTCTGCCCCTCCCCTAAGAAAAGAAATGCTAAGTGGGCCAGGGGAGGAGGAGTTTATTAAAGCCTGTGGGATCTGGAAGGACTTCACGGCAGTGTGAGTTCTGGTGGGACAGGTAGTGTTTTGTCAGGTGGAAATGGGGGGGACCATTTGTGTGACTACAGTTCAGGGTGCATAGGGTGGGGGTCAAGATGGAAAACTTTCTCCCAAAGAGGCACCCAAAGAGCCTCACCTCCTGGTACTCGTGCTCTTTTTAGTCCTCCCGGCGTTTTATCGGGGTGGTCCGTATGTGCAACAGAACACGGTGGAAGTGGTGGTGTGTGACTTCCAGAGCTGTGCCACAGATGTTGCCATGTCCCTTGCCATTTTCTGGACTGCCTGTTGTGGGGGTGAGCGATCTGCCTTGTGATGACACACAGTGGCCTAGGGATAGACCCTCTTGAGGAAGGAACGGAAACCTCCCGCCACGAGGTAGCACCAACCTGCGGCTGCTGTCTGTGTGAACCAGCTGGCTTGGAGGCTGATCCCCCAGTACTGGGTCAGAGCTCCAGGTGACTGCGGTCCCAGCTGCCATCCTGACCGGAACTTATGAGAGACCTTGAGCCAGAAACACTCAGCTAAGATACTCCTGAATTTCTGACCCACAGTAACTGAGAGACAGTGTTTTCTTGGTGCTTTAAGGCTCTGATTTTGGGAGTCATCTGATATGCAGCACTAGACACATGTACAGAAATGAAGGCTTGGAGAGAGGAGTTTGGAAAGAACCTTCATTTTCAAGGAGCTGTTCTTATATGCAGTGGGGGCGATGCTTTTTTAAAGATGTATAGGATGTTGATTGTGAGGATGTGTGTAATCTAAGTTGGCAAGAGCAAGAAGAAAATATAAGAGGCTGCTGCAATAGTCCAGACGAGAGGCAATGAGAGCGGGAGTGGAGGCATCGCTGGGGGACATCAACGTGGGAGAGTGAATGCGATGATGTCATGAAAGTGACTCGTGGGTTTAGAGCGCAGGAACACGGGGGAGCCATGATGTCCTTTACCCAAAGAGGAAACACAGACATGAACCCGGATGGGTAGGAGTCAAGAAGTGGGGGTGTGTATCTCCCTGTGAGGAGAGCGCCCCGTGTTCGGAGCTCCTTGAGGGGCTGGCCACCCAGGCTCGTTCACAGATCGGGCTGGTTGAGAAATCTCTCCCCAAAGGACAAGGCTGTTCCATTTCACAGCACATCATCCTCCCTGCCAAGTGTTCTCTGGTGGCAGCCTCTGCCATCGATATTTTTAGCATGTGGCCTTTCCAAGCTTGAAGAACAGCATCCGCTTCCTGGAACTTCTCCTCCAGCTGACAGCCAGTGACCCACGCAGGAGGGAGCCTCAGCTGGGCCTGACAAGCGACAGTCTGCCCGTCTGCTGGGGGAGAGGAAGGCAGACCCCGGGTTTTACAGAGAGCTTCCGTGTCACCCCACTCTGTCCTGCCGTTGAGGCCTACCAACTTCAGTGCACATCAGAGGCTGAAAAGTAGGAACGCCAAGAGGCAGGACACGTCTCCCGCAACTTCCTTGCATGACAGTTACATCAAATCTGAAGGTAATACCTGGCCAGGTAATGTTAGTAAACCAGCAGGACGTAAATGTTGCTTTTATAGACCCTAGGACGGGCCTGAGTGAAAACGCGCTGTTGCATCTAATGGAGCCAGATCTGAGGCAAAGCAAGAACGCACTGAGGGAAACGTGAGAAAGGGCGAGGGGTTTCTCTGATGGGGCTGCAGTCCTCGGCCAGGGCTGTACCCCAGAGCTGTGAGAGCGCTCTGCAAGAATTTTAAAATTGTGCTTTTTACAGTTTACAATAATTTGAACAGGTTGAAATAAGCATGTTGTGGGCTGTGTGATCGAGCCCCTTACGTAGGAGTACTACCTTGCCGCCTGAGGACCGAGACGCACAAATGTGTTTATGATCATTTTGATGCCAAGTGGCATTTTATTTTATTTTATTATTAAAAAAATTTTTAAGGTTTATTTATTTTTGAGAGAGAGAGAGAGAGACCTAGTGTGAGTGGGGGAGGGGCAGAGAGAGGGAGAAACGGAATCTGAGGCAGGCTCTAGACTCTGAGCCGGTGCAGGGCTTGAACTCAGGAACAGCGAGATCATGACCTGAGCCAAAGTTGGATGCTTAACTGACTGAACCACTGAGGTGCCCCTATTTTATTATTTCTTTTAAGTTTGTTTGTTTGTTTATTTAGAGAGAGCACAAGCAGGGAAGGGGGGGTGAGAGAGAGAGACAGAGAGACAGAGAGAGAGAGAGAGAGAGAGAGAGAGAGAGAGAATCCCAGGCAGACTCCATGCAATCAGTGTGCAGAACCCAACTCGGGGCTAGAACTCACAAATCATGAGTTCATGACCTGAGCCAGAATCAAGAGTTAGACGCTTAACCGACTGAGCCACCCAGACGCCCCTCAAGTGGCATTTTAAAAGTGGTTGCAGGGGGCTCCTGGGTGGCTCAGTCAGTTAAGTGTCTGGCTTCGGCTCAGGTCATGAACTCACGGTTTGTGGGTTCGAGCCCCATGTCGGGCTCTGTGCTGACAGCTAGCTCAGAGCCTGGAGCCTGCTTCGGATTCCTGTCTCCCTCTCTCTCTGACCCTCCCCTGCTCATGCTGTCTCTCTCTGTCTCTCAAAAATAAGTTAAAATTGTAAAAAAAATTTTTTTAAGTGGTTGCAGACTTATGGAAAGGCGAAAGATGGATTTAGTGCAGAACAAAGCACTGGTGTCCAGCAAAGACCAAGTGACATCTCTGTGACCTGTCTGGACAAAGGCATAGCAGCAGCTCAAAGCAGGAATGCCAGCAAAGCTGCCAAAGACAGGCAGGGCCACTTTCTTGTTTTGAAGATTAGGGTTCTGCGAAACAGTATCACTTGTCACTCTGAACTAATGTGGCCCACAGAACTGGGGGGTTTTGAAGAAAAAGAGCCACTCTTGTGGGGAATATAATCCTTGCAATAATCCCCATCCCAGCAGCAGCAGCAGCAGCAAGGCGTGTCCCTGGTGCGTGCACGAGGAGCAGTGGTACAGATGAGTAATACAGGGTGGCTGTGAGTGTTTTCCCGTCAGGACTGCATGGACGTGGAGAATGTGTTGGGATCAGAACACAAGGGTCCGTTGCTAATGGTGTGAAGGCCCCACATAAATCTACCCTGGATAGTGTGTTGCAGATGGACAATTGCAGGTTTTCTTTCTGGAGCCTCGGTGGGGGATAGAAGAGGATTTGGGGAGCACACTTGTCCTGGAGCCAGAGGACAAGACTACGCGTGGTGGATAGTAATACATGGGCAGGGGAAGAGATCTTCCACAGGAGGGTCCTACACTGCCTTGAAACCTGCCTTGAGCTAAAACCAAGTCACCACATATGTGGATAGGTTGGAAACCAGGGTGCAGGATGGACAGAGACACCAGCCGGACCTCAGAAGGAGTCAAAGCACCAAGGATACTCCCCCCTCCTCCCTTGGCACACCTGACTCCTATTTTAGTTGGGGTTTCTTGAAACTTCAAAGATTTGAGTACATGTGGTTCACATACCCAGTTTCCAAGGGTGAGTTATTTTTTTTAATGGTTATTTATTTTTGAGAGGAAGAGAGAGAGAGAAAGAGAGAGAGAGAGAGAAAGAGAGAGAGAGAGAGAGAAAGAGAGAGAGAGAGAGAGAGAGAGTAGGGGATGGACAGAGAGAGAGAGACACACAGAATCTGAAGCAGGCTCCAGGCTCAGAGCTGTCAGCACAGAGCCCAACGCAGGACTTGAACTCACAAACCTCGAGATCATGACCTGAGCCAAAGCTGAAGGCTTAACTGACTGAGCCACCCAGGTGCCCTTACGGCTGTGAGTTTCTAAAGCTGGTCCCAGGATGTCCACCTTCCCTCCAGCCCGAGCTTCCCTGCAGGAATAACGTTATGTGTCCCATTTCCTTGCAACATGACTTGTGCACAAAACTTACCCACCTACACAAGAGAATCCATTAAACCGTATGATTAATGCAATTAATTTTATATGCTTTTGAAGATTTAAGGACTTGTGGACGGAGGTGATGCTGTGTACCACACTGCCTGCTGCTGATTCTTCACTTTCCTTTATTATCTTTATATTCCTGCTCTAGTTTTTCCTTCCTGAATCAGGATGGATTGCATTTGGCCACATGAATAGAAACCTGACTGCAGGGCCCTTAACCAAATAAGTGTGTGTGTGTGTGTGTGTGTGTGTGTGTGTGTGTGTGTGTGTGTTTTGAGATATTTACATGATGTAAATCCACATATTTTAAGTTTACACTTCAGTGAGTTTGGGCAAAGGTACTAGAGTTTATAAAACCACCCCGTTGATATATAAAACATTTTTATCACCCTAGAAAATGAGCTCATGTCCCTTTCTTGTGAATCCTGACCCCTTCTCCTAGGCAACCACCATTGTGATTTCTCTTACTAGAGCTTAGTTGTGTCTGTTTCTAGAACTTCATATAAATAGAACACTACAGAATGTATTCTTTCTTATCTGACTTCTTTCATTCAACCTAATATTCATAGTATTCATCCACGTTGTTGAAAGTTTCAGTAGTTCTTTCGTTTTTATTGCTAACTAGAATTCTCTTGAGTAAATATGCCACATTTTTTGTACCCATTCATTGGTTGATACATATTGCGGCTGTTTTTTTATGTTTTTATTTTATTTTTGAGACAGAGAGAGCACAAGCAGGGGAGGAGCAGAGAGAGAGGGAGACACGGAATGTGAAGTAGACTCCAGGCTCTGAGCTGTCAACTCAGAGCCCGACATGGGGCTGGAACTGATGGACCCAGGGTCATGACTTGAGCTGAAGTCGGATGCTTAACCAACTGAGCCACCTGGGTGCCTCGATTGAGGCTGTTTTCTATTTTTGCCTGTTGTGAATAAAACATTTAAAAACATTCTTGTATAAGTCTTTTGTTTTTTAAATTTTCACTTTCTGGGGCAAAGAACCAGAAGTAAAAGTGTTGGGTAATAAATAGGTGCATTTTAATATTTTGAAAAACTGCCCATCGGTGTTCCGAAATGCCTACAATAATTTAAATGGCAACGTGGGAGTGTTCAATTGCTCCCTGTGCTCGCTGACAGAATGTTACCACTTTTAACCGTTTTAGCAATTCTGTTGGATGTGAACTATCACGTGGTTGTGACTATATTTCCCTGATAACCAATGATGTTGAGCATCTTTTCATGTGCTTTTTGGCCATTTCTGCAGATTTCTCTGTGTCATGCCCTTTGAAGTCTTTAGTTCATTCTTTAAAAACACTGGGTTCCATTTTCCTTTTCTTTTTAATTTACAGCAGTGTGTATATTGTGTATACAAGCTCTTTGATAAATGTATTGTGACTATTTCCTCTCAGTTTGCGGTTTGCCTTCTCATATTCTTAATGTCTTTGATGAGTGGAAACTTTAAATTTTGATGAACTTCAGTAGATCAGGTTTTAACTTTATGGCCAGCATGGATCTATTTCTGGGCTCTCTGTTTCATTCTATTGATCTACTTGTCTACTCTTGCCTATGCCAATTTCCACCTTCTTGATTAAGATAAGGTTATTATTTTGTTTCCAGAGGTAGTTGGACCCCAGCTGGTAAAGCTGCTCAAGGAGTTGCCTGCTCAGAGCCAGGTTCAAAGGAACCTGGCTAAAAGTAGCTCTCTGCTCCACCACCTTCAGCAAATGGGTTTTGTTTTCTGAGTAGCAAGATGGCTGCTTCATCACTGGCATCACATTCTAGTCTGTGGCAGGAAGGAGAGGACAAGCAGGTAAGGACCCTGCTGAATCTGCCCGTCTATAACTGAAGAAAACACTCGCAAACCCAAATAACCAAACCATCATAAAAGCCTTCCTGAGGCCCCAACTAGGACTCTGTTTACATCTCAGAACCCATCACATGGCCACCCCCTAGTGGCAGTGGAGACTAGGCAGAAGACTGTGCTCATGCTATGCAATGACTGCCTTAGTGTATCCACCACTGGGGTGAGGGGGAATGATCGCACCTGTCAGTTTGGGCAAATCAGAGCCCGCCCTTGCAGCTGGGTGTGGGTCAATGTCACAAGCCAGGAGGGTGCTACAAAATGTCTTGGGATAAAAATAAAGAATGAGGACAGGGGTGCCCGGGTGGTTCATTGCTTTAAGCGGCTGACTTCAGCTCAGGGCATGATCTCTTGGCTCATTCGAGACCCGTGTCAGGCTCTGTGCTGACAGCTTGGAGCCTGGAGCCTGCTTCGGATTCTGTGTCTCCCTCTCTCTTCCCCTCCCCCACTTGCACTCTGTCTCTTTCTCTCGAAAATAAATTAACATTATAATTTTTTTAAAAAGTGAGGACAAAGGGAAACATCCAGAATATATGTATGTATGTATGTATGTATGTATATATATACATACACACACACACAGAGCGTTTTACTTCAGGGCTTCTCAGCCAGGTAAGGGGGCCACAGGAGGGTGTAAGATGCATGAATGGAGTTTTTCAACCTTCCTTCCACAAGGTTACCCCTATTTGCAATAGAAGCAGCATTGTCTTATTCAGATCATTAATTGTATTTGCAAGTTTTGAATCTTTGAAGGGTAACTGCCTCATTAGTATCTTTTTTTAAAATTTTTTATTTTTTTAAAATAGTTTATTGTCAAATTGGTTTCCATACAACACCCAGTGCTCTTCCCCACAAGTGCCCCCCTCCATTACCACCACTCTTTTCCCCCTCCTCCTCCCCTTCAACCCTTGGTTCTTTTTCAGTATTCAATAGTCCCTCAGGTTTTGCGTCCCTCTGTCTCCCCAACTCACTTTCCCCTTCCCCTCCCCATGGTCCTCCATTAGGTTTCTCCTGTTTTCCTGTTAGACCTCTGAGTGCAAACATATGGTTTCTGTCCTTCTCTGCCTGAGTTATTTCACTTAGCATGACACCCTCGAGATCCACTTTCCTACGAATGGCCAGATTTCATTCTTTATCATTGCCATGCAGTACTCCGTTGTGTATATACCACATCTTCTTGATCCACTCATCAGGTGATGGACATTTAGGCTCTTTCCATGATTTGGCTATTGTTGACAGTGCTGCTATGAACATAGGGGTACATGTGCTCCTATGAATCAGCACTTCTGTAACCCTTGGGTAAATCCCTAGCAGTGCTATTGCTGGGTCATAAGGGAGTTCTATGGATAGTTTTTTGAGGAACCTCCACACTGCTTTCCAGAGCAGCTGCACCAGTTTACATTCCCACCAACAGTGTAGGAGGGTGCCTGTCTCTCCACACCCTCGCCAGCATCTATAGTCTCTTGATTTGTTCATTTTAGCCTCTCTAACTGGCGTGAGGTGGTATCTCAGTGTGGTTTTGATTTGTGTTTCCCTGATGATGAGTGATGTTAAGCATCATTTCATGTGCCTGTAGGCCATCTGGATGTCCTCTTTGGAGAAGTGTCTGTTAATACCTTAACTGAATCAACATCTTAGAAACTCAAAGCCGGAGGAAACGTTAGAGCAAATGTTTAGATCCTAGAGACGTCAGGGAGACCAGCCACTTCTCTCCAGAACCTACTCTTTGTTCACTCAGTGATGGAGGAAGAAGGACCCTTGCACGCTGTGTCACCTTGTCCTGAAGCAGGCACTGCTCAAGTTCCCATTATGGATATTATCCTATGTCTTGCCTGGAGCTCCCGTAAGTCCATCTATACTGCCTGCTGTTGAGTAATTTGTTTCACTTTTAATAATAACCTATTCTTGTTCCTGGAAGAAATTGAGTTAACAGGCAAGCGCCTAACAGGCCTCAACTCAGACAGCTTTCTATTTGGTGGGGTGAACAGAGGCCCAAGTATCTCCAGTTGCAGGGACAGCTAGTGACCTTGAAGAGTCGATTTGAGCTGGAACAGCCCGTATTTACTGCTGTATTCAGTTCCTAGAGCTGCCACACGATATACGATAAACTGGGAGGCCTCACACGACAGGAGCCCATTCTCTCACAATTCTGGAGGCCAGAAGTCCAAGACAGCCATGTTGGCGGGCCGTGCTCTCTCTGAGGCCTCCAGGAGAGAGTCTTTCCCATGTTTTTCTCTGAACTTCTGGCATTGCCAGTAAACTTTGGCTTGTAGATCCATTGCTCCAAACTGTGCCTCCACTGTCACATGTGCCTCCATAGTCACCCCCCTCCCAAGTGTCTGTCCTCTTCACCTAAGACACCAGTCATGTTGGAAAATGCCCCCCTGTGACCCCAGAATGATCTCATCTTAACTTAAATAACTACATCCGCAGTGACCCTCTTTGCAAATAAGATCACATCCCAAGGCTGCAGGCATTAGGTCTTGAGCATATCTTTTTGGAGGGTGCAGTTCAACCAGTAACAGATGCTAAGACACGTCACAGAGTTTTTAAGGTGAGCCAGGACCAAGGTGCCAGGACTTTTCTTCTGCAAGGTCCAGGAGCAAAGCCCTGCTAACAGGAAGAACATGTTTTCCTCAAGTCAAGCCAGCCCGGGTTGCTACTCCTGATAACAGCAGACCCCGCGGATCGTAGCCCTCATTGCCGGGGGAGGCAGAAGGGAATGAGACGCCCACCACCACCGCTATTCCTGCGTTAGAGCCCGGCTCCAGCCCGAGAGGAAGAAGCCAGGCACAGAGACACAGAGCTGTAGGCTGCGAACACTCTGAGGATTTTGGGGGTCCTGGTCCTGGATGTGCCTAAGGCCAACTTGCCCCCAGCTCTGCCTGGGTATGTGAGCCCACAAATCTTCCTTTCTGCATTTCATTTTCACCAATCCTAAACTGGCAAAAGTTGAACAAAAGTTGCATTTGAGCAAAGCCTGAGAAGCCGGACTTCCAAGACACAAGAAGGGGCAGTTTCTGGGGATGGCGGATGGTGGAGGGGGGTGAGGGGTGGGTAGCGGGGCTAGAAACGGTGGATGGAAGGATTAACTTCCTAAAGAGGGAAAGGGGCAAGGACACTAGGCTGTGAGGGCAGAGTAGGAGACAGATTAAGTGAGGCGACACAGAGGTTAGGAAAGGGGAAGTGTCCACGTGGGACACTTGTCCTTCTGTGGACCTGAACCTGTAAACCTTCCTCTCTGCGCGGTACAAGGACCTGAGCAAGCAAGATAACATTGCAACTTCTGGTCCCCTCCTTGCCCTGCCTCTGACCCCACAGTTAGAAGACTGTACCAACCCCCATCCTCATCTGAAGCGTTTTCGGTCTGATGAGGCTAGTGAGGCAAGAGGTACCCAGAAAAGGAACAGAAATCACTTCCCATCACATGGGACCATGGAAGTGAAGGTGCCACAGCTCTGGCAGAGGCAGAAGTGAAGGGGCACCCACTCCAACCATGGAGGCTCTGCAGTTCCTGATTTCCCCACCCCCACCTCTGCCCCTCTCTCCCCTCCTGTCCCAGAATCCTGTGCAGGGGAGTCCTAATCTATCCAGATGATCTTGCAAGAACTATGTAGAGCTGGTTTCACTGCAAACAGGGCCGTGCACAACTCCAGGAAGTCAACAGAAGCAAAAATGCCGGCATTTAACTGCAGCTCTCATGGAATGCACGGGAAAATCTGAAAACCTCTGAATTTGGGAAATCTTTGGGCCCCTTGGGGAGCCTTGGGAACATAGAAGCTGTTGGCTGTCTCTGAGGTGCTAGTTGTGTGTGTGTGTGTGTGTGTGTGTGTGTGTGTTGGAGGCACCTTCTACATGGCCCCCTACAAAAATCCCCCAAGTCCTAGGTCATATGCAGTGGCTTTAAGAACCGATGGCTCCCAGAAGCGTGAAGGCCCTGGGATGTACGCCCAGCTCCACCTACTTCTGAACCAAGTTTCCTCTCCAGGCCTGTTCCATAAATCTGAATCATGGGGTCATGGTCCTAATCAACAGTTAAGGGAGTCTTATCTGCCTTGCATTAAATAATGGTGAGTCCCTGAAAGCTACCTTGTCGAGGGACCCCGCAGCCCCGGCTCTTTATAAATGGATGCTGAATAAGCATTAGGATAAGTGATGGATGTACTAACCTTAAAAGAAAAAACCTGAGCTGAGTGTTCAGGGATTCATGAAGGGCCTCGACTAGCTCTCCGGTCCTCTAGGGGGAGATGCCAGGGCATTGCTTTTCCTCTCTCGTGAGAATGACCCCTGGGCAGGGAAGGGCTGCTTCGCTCCTCACAGAATGGTCTTTGCTGTGCAGGGGGGAGTGGAGGGGGCAAGAAGAGGGAGATGCCCACAGGCGCAGAAGCCAGTGGGGTGAGCGCATCGTCATCGTTGTGTGTGAGTGATCCGCTTCTGCAGGCAGCACTCATGCTGCCCCATTCTCCCTCCTCCCCTGGCTCCTGCCCAAGAGGCAGTGGACGGCAGGGGGCTTGTCGGGAGGACCCCTGCCAGGTGGCCAGCTGCCCGTGAGCCCAAGAGGCGCTCTGGGAAGCCAGCGGCACGTGGTTTGCAGTCCACTGTTGGGCTCTCGGGGCTGCTCCAGAGGGGAGGACCTGGGGAAGGTGGTTCCTTTGGGGACTTTTTGCGGCCGCTTAGAAGACTGCCTGCTAACGGGCCCTGGGCATTTGGCAGAACGTCTCCACTTAGCTTACGGCCTCTGTTTCCTGTTGGGAAACTCAGGCCTTGCCAAAGTGTTCATTTTACTAAGTGAACAACGCCATTCTTGGCATCTGTCTTGTTACTCACTGCAATCTTGTGCCTTGCTCCCCCTTCCGAGTGTGCATCAAGGTCATGAGACACCAGCCCATCACTGGGGCAGGGGCGCCTCTGAGGCCAGATCATTTCTCAGCAGGTGATGGCATATCACAAGATGTAGGAGGGCCATCCTCTTCCTCGGGTGTGCCACTTTGCTCCTTCTCCAGGGTGATGTGCAGCCATGACTGGCTGCCTAGGCACCCCCCCTGCCCCAGCTCCATGAAACAACTAGGTCTCACTGGCTTGGGAGACTGATAAGTGTGGCCTTGAGTACCATGTTCTAACTTGCTGTGTGACCACAGACAAATTGCTGGGGCTCTCTGAGCTTCACTGTCCTCATCTGTAAAAAGGGCAATAATCATAGGGAATTTGTCCATATTAAATGAGACATTGAGGACAAATCATTTGGTATAGTGCTTGTTATATTTACCGTACCTGACCGATGGTACCTTTTGCTGTTAGGAAGAGTCTCTGACTCGACAAGCATAGTCATGCCACACTGCACTGGCCAAGGTGAAGGTGGTGAGTGCCTTGTCAGGCAGTGGGTGTGGAGACATCTCCATGTGCACCCTGGCTTGCTCGTGAACCTGGGTGCTTCTCTGTCAGTACCGTGCAGGGGAAGAGGAAGCTGTAACCTGTTGGTAAGTATTTTATTACTATTATGATTCTCTACAGCCAAACCAACCTTGGCTAGGACTTCCATTTCACTTCACGCCCACCATGTGACCCCTCCGTCTCCGTGTTCTTATCTGGAAAAGGGGACAATAATACCTCTTCCTAGAGTTGTTATCAAGTTTAAATAAAGTAACACGTGCAGGATTGCTTGCATTTAGCTGCATTCGATGAATATTCCCACATCCTCACTCACGTGTCTCCTTATTCTTGCTCTTTGTTCTCTTGCTGGAGTATAGACTTCAGCCGACTAAGCTTGTTACAATCCTATATAAAATGACCAGGCTCCTTAGGGCATTTCGGAGAGTCAAATACTGTTTAGTGACTAGTCTCTAAATCTACTGGAGTTGCTCAGGGTTGTTTTTGCTGTGTCATACTTCACGGTGTGTGCTGGACAAGTGGGGTCATGGACGAATTCCACGTGAGTGAGGAGGGACAGTTTGGGCAGTTCTGCAGGTAAACTTGGGGCAAGTGCTCCCTTGTGTGTGTAGTTCCAAGACAGACTGAGAACAATACAGCTGTGGTTCAAATGCTTTGTTTTGCTTCTTTCCAAGGATACTTTTTAAATGTATGCTTGTGTTCGGAAAATGTGACTGGCATTTGTTTTGAATTTTATAGTATCACACACTCTCGGATGCTATGGGTTACTTAAACCTTAAGCCCTCTGGCCAACTAAAAAAATCTCTAAGTGGTTCTCAGCAACCTTCATATATGGTATAAATTGTAGTATCTCTCAGGGTATGTGAGAACATCTGTTTTTCTTTGAATGCAGTAAACATATAAGGGTCTCTTGGGACATATTTTAAATAGACTTAATACAACACGCAGGAATGATAAGCAAAATATAATCACGGTCTTGAGGGAATGTGAGCATTTCATATTAATAACATTGGAAACTTATGTTTAATGCAGTGTTAAAAGTTGACAATTAAGCATGTAAGAGTCAGGAAATTCAATTAAAATTATCACAGTAATATGAATTTGGCCACATCCTGTATAGGTTATGAAATCCATTTAACACCACAAACAATAATGTTTTCAGCTGGTTTATTCAAAAGGAAAACAGGAACAAAACCACTCTGACGCTATATATATTCTGTTACTGTGGTCAGGCTAATTTTGCAGGGGGAAGAGGTTTAACTTCTGAATCTGTTAATACCCAGTCATTTGATCTGAGTATTCTCTTTTCTTTCCTGTTGCATAATTTCTGTCAATAAAATAAGGCAGAGTAACCCCCACAGGACTTCTCCTCTCCCCTCCCTGCTCACTGGGGAAGAGACCGAGCTGGCTGCCGCTGAGGGTGTCCTCCTGGGAGCAGAGCCGCCCTTCTAATTTGTCCCTCGGCTTCTCTGCGGGCTCTCCGATTACAGGGGTTAGAATTCCGTGTGGATGCTGCACCCCTAACCTAGAGCTGGGAACCCCCTGTGGCCATGTACTTGGGAGGAAATGAAGCTCGTAATTCCACTGTCTGTCATTGCACAGGGTCTGTGGACCCTTCACTGAGTCTACTCCACGTGCCCCTTCTGCACACTGCACACACCTCCCCCTACTCCTTTTCTCTCCAAGACCACAGAAGACGGGTATTCATTTTTAACACACACATGTCTGCAGAGGTCTAATATTGCCACCTCACTGTAGTACTGTGAGCTAGGGTGCTTATGAAGCATTCACTCAACAGTAGCGAAAGTCAACTTGGCACCGGGAACTTCAGCTCCGTACCTATGCGACCCCTGCCTGGTAAAGGACAGTAAGAGGAATGATAGCGAGTCTCGAGGGGAGCTTCTCAGGGAATTACACCAACACTCATCTGGAAGGTTGTCAGACCTCTGAGAATCACTCTTGACTCCTCTTCCTTATCCCCCATCCCTCACTAACCCTTGTAATGACTACTCAAGAAACAGTCCTCAAATCTACCAACTTCTGCCCAAGGTCACTGCCACCACACCAAGTCTAATTCATCTCCTTTTCTCCAAAGACCTCCAGCATGGTCTCCCAGCTGCTCTCCCTGTGTCCAAGCTGCTTCCTCCAAGCTGTTCTCCACCCTAGTCAGCTGATGGCAAATGCAAATCCTGTTTTGAGACAATTCCCCTTAAAGTCCTGGGGTGGCTTCTCTCTGTTCCCAGGATCATTTTGAAACTCCCCGTCGCACTGGCGAGGCCCTTGGTGGAGTGGCAACCCAGACCCCTCCCATACCATCTCCTCAATCTAGTTTCCTGCGAAACGCAAAGTGTTTCAGTTCCTCAACCACGTTGTGATCTTTCTCTTGCTCAGGATCTTTGAACACATCATTTCCTCTTTCCTCCTGTCTCTGCTGAGCTGATTTCTACTCATCCTTCAGGTTTTAACGTAGATGTCACCTCCTCTGGAAAATTTCCCCAATATCCTCCGTAAAAAGGACTGAAATAGTTGCCCAACCATTCTCCATTCATCCAGAGTGCTGTTCAGGGCAGTCATGGCCCAGCTGGAAGACTACAGGCATACTTTATTTAATTGTACTTTGCAGAGACTATGGGTTTTTTGTTTGTTCGTTTGTTTTTGTTTGTTTTCTTTACAAGTTGAAGGTTTGGTCACCCCTGCATTGGCAAGGATATGAGTGCCATTTTTCTAACAGTGTTTGTTCACTTAGTGTCTCTGTGTCACATTTTGGTAATTCCCAAGATATTTTATTATTTTATTTTATTTTGTTAGAAAATTATTTTAATGTTTATTTTGAGAGAGAGCAACAGACAGAGTGCAGTGAGCAGGAGAGGGGCAGAGACAGAGGGAGACACAGAATCCAAAGCAGGGTCCAGGCTCTGAGTTGCTAGCACAGAGCCCGACATGGGGCTCAAACTCAAGAGCTACAAGATTGTGACCTGAGCCGAAGTTGGATGCTCAACGAGCCACCCAAGCACACCCTCATGATATTTTAAACTTCTTCACTATTGTCACATTTATTATGGTGATCTGTGATTCGTGTTCTTTGATGTTATTATTGTATTTGTTTTGGGGGTACCAGGAACCATGCTAATACAGGAAGCTAAATTAATGGATAAATGTGTGTGTTCTGACTACTCCAGGAACCAACCATTCCCTGTCTCTCTCCCTCTCCTCAAGCCTCCCTGTTCCCCAAGATGCAACAATATTGAAATTAGGCCCGTGAGTAACCGTACAGTGGCTTCTAAGGGCTCAAATGAAAAGAATAGTTGCATGTCTCTCACTTTAAATGAAAAGCTAGAAATGATGAGGCTTAGTGAGGAAGGCATGTTGAAAGCTGAGACAGGCTGAAAGCCAGGTCTCTTGGGCCAAACCGGCAGCCAAGTCATGAATGAAAAATAAAAAGGTTATTGAAGGAAATTAAAAGTGCTACTCTAGTGAACACACAAATAAGAAAGTAAAACAGCCTTATTGCTGATGTGGAGAAAGTCTGAGTGGTCTGGATAGAAGATTAAACCAGTCACAACATTCCCTTAAGACAAAGCCTAATCCAGAGCAAGGCTTAACTCTCTGTAATTCTATGAGAGCAGAGAGAGGTGAGGAAACTACACAAGTTTAAAACCAGCAGACGTGGGTTCCCAAGGTTTAAGGAAAGAAGCTATCTCCATAACATAAAAGTGCAAGGTGAAGCTGTAAGCTCTGGTGTAGGAGCTACAGCAAGTTCTCCAGAAGATCTGCCAAAGATAATTCATGAAGGTGGCTACACTACAGTTTGTAAATTAGACGAAACAGCCTTCTGTTGGAAGAAGATGCAGTCGAGGACTTTCAGAGCTGGAGAGAAGTCAATGTCCAGCTTCAAAACTTCAAAGGATGGGCAGACTCTCTTGCTGTGGGCCAATGCAGCAGTTGACTTGAAGTTGAAGTCAATGCACATTGACCATTCCAAAAGTCTTGGGCCCTTAAGAACTATGCTAAATTTACTCTATCTGTGCTCTATAAATGGAACTGCAAAGCCTGGATGACAGCACATCTGTTTACAACATGGTTTACTGAATATTCGAAGCTACTGTTGAGATCTTCTGGTCAGAAAAAAAGATACCTTCCAAAAATTCCACTTATTGACAATTCATCTGGTCATTCAAGAGCTCTGAAGAATTGTATAAGATTAAATTTTTTACATTAATGCTGTTTTCAGGAGTTTTAATGCAACATCCATTTGATAACTCATGGATCAAGGAGTAATTTTGACTTAGAAGTTTCAAGAAATACATTTTATAAAACCATGGCTGCCATAAATAGTGATCTCTCTGATGGATCTTGGCAATGTCAACCGAAAATCTTCTGGAAAGGATTCATCATTCTAAATGTCATTAAGAACATTCATGACTCATGAGAAGAGGTCAAAATATCAACGTGCATAGGCATTAGGCAGGAGCTGATTCCCATTCTCGGGGATGACTTTGTGGGGTTAAGGACGTCCGTGGAGGCAGTCACAGCTGGTGTGGTGGAAACAGCAAGAGAACCAGAACCGGAGGGGGGTCTGAAGGTGGACGGCATTGCTGTGGTCTCGTGATGGACCGTGATCAGGTGAGGACTGGGTCTCACGGCTGAGCCCGGAGCGTGGTTTCCCGAGACAGAATCTGCTCCTGGGGAAGATGCAGTGAAGCTGGGTGAAATGAGGACGAAGGATGTGGAATATTACACAGACTTAGTAGATAAAGCAGTGGCAGGGTTTGAGGGGACTGACTCCAGTTTTGAAAGAAGTCCTACCGTGGGTGAAATGCTCTCAAACAGCATCACATGCTACAGAGCAATCACTCATGAAAGGAAGAGTCAATCAATAAAGCAAACTTCACTGTCCGTTTATTTTAAGAAATTGCCGGAGCCACTCCAGCAACTGCCACTCTGATCAGTCAGCAGCCAGACAGTGAGGCAAGACCCTCTACCAGCAAGATATGATTCTCTGAAAGCTCAGAAGATGGTTAACTTTTTTTTTAAGCAATAAATTCTTTTTTTTTTTTTTTTGAGTTAAAAACAGTGACATGGGCACCTGGGTGGCTCAGTTGGTTGAGTGTCCAATGTCGGCTCAGGTCATGATCTCACAGTTTGTGTGTTTGAGCCCTGCATCAGGCTCTGTGCTGACAGCTCAGAGCCTGGAGCCTTTTTCAGATTCTGTGTCTTTCTCTCTCTCTGACCTTCCCCCGCTCATGTTCTGTTTCTCTCAGTCTCAATAATAAAACAAACAAAAACAACAGCAAAAACATTAAAAATTAAAAAAAAACAGTGACATCATTTATGATGCTGAAAAACAACAACAGCAGTGATAATAATTAATAGTGAATCCCTAAAGGGAGAAACTTTTATATTCCTAGATGACCATATACTTCTAGAATCTGTCCACACTCCTAGCCTTTTCCGTCAGGTGGTGGCTATCCAGTGCAGTGGGCAGTGTGCGGCACCTGCAGGGTTCATTCCATCCATTCCTTTCCTAACAGTCCTCTGAATGTCCCTGTCACATGGCACAGATTGCCACTGTGTTCCTACCCTTGGAACCAATTCAGGTGTGTGAACTAAAAAATTTCCTTGATGGCATAACTATCTTATTAGGATTTCTGCCTGACCCATGCAGTCTGCATTTAAACACAGTGACAGGATCTGACTAATCCAAGTACCCATGTGGGTTTTTGTTTTGTTTTATTTCTTTATTTTTTTAGATTCAAGTTAGTTAACATAGAGTGTAGTATTGGTTTCAGGACTAGAATCTACTGATTAATCACATACATACAACACCTAGTGCTCATCCCAACAAATGCCCTCTTTAATACCCATGCCCCATCCCCCCACCTCCTCTCTAGCAACTCTCAATTTATTCTCTATTGTTAAGAGTCTCTTATGGTTTGTCTCCCTCTCTGTCTTTATCTTACTTTATTTTCCCCTCCCTTCCCCTATGTTTATCTGTTTTGTTTCTTAAATTCCACATATGAATGAAATCATATGTTTGTCTTTCTCTGATTCATTTCACTTAGCATAATACACTCTAGTTCCATCCATTTGTTGCAGATGGATGAATAATATTCCACTATATGTATACACCACATCTTCTTTATCCATTCATCTTTCCATAGTTTGGCTATTGTTAATAATGCTGATATAAACATTGGGGGGCATGTGCCCTTTTGAATCAGCATTTTTGTATCTTTTGGATAAATTCCTGGCAGTGCTATTGCTGGGTCGTATGGTAGTTCTATTTTTAGTTTTTTGAGGAACCTCCACACTGTTCTCCAGAGTGGCTGCACTGGTTTGCATTCCCACCAGCAGTCAAGAGGAATCCCTTTTCTTCACATCCTCACAGCATCTGTTGTTTCCAGAGTTGTTCATTTTAGCCATTCTGACAGATGTGAGGTGATATCTCATTGTGGGTTTGATCTGTATTTCCCTGATGATGAGTGATGTTGAGCATCTTGTCATGTGTTGGTTAGCCACCTGGATGTCTTCTTTGGAAAAGTGTCTATTCCTATCCTCTGCCCATTTCTTCCCTGGACTATTTGTTTTTCAGTGTTGAGTTTGGTGAGTTCCTTATAGATTTTGGATACTAACCTTTTATCTGGTATGTCATTTGCAAATATCATCTCCTATTCTGTCTGTTGCCTCTTAGATTTGTTGATTGTTTGATTTGCTGTGTAGGAGCCTTTTTTCTTGATGAGGCCCCAATAGTTCATTTTTGCCTTTGTTTCCCTTGTCTCCTGAGACATGTCAAATTGGGAGTTGCTCTGGCCAAGGTCAAAGAGGTTGTCGCCTGTTTTCTCCTCTAGGATTTTGATGGTTTCCTATCTTACTTTAGGTCTTTCATCCATTTTGAACTTACCTTTGCATATGATGTAAGAAAATGGTACCGTTTCATTCTTCTGGACTTTGCTGTCCACTTTTCCCATAGCATTTGTTGAAGACACCACCACCTTTTTTCCATTGGATACTCTTCCTTGCTTTATCAAAGATTAGTTGACCATACATGTAGATCCATTTTGGGGGGGTCTCTATTCTGTTCCTTTGATCAATGTGTCTGTTTTTGTGCCAGTGCCATACTGTTTTGATGATTATAGCTTTGTAAATACAGAGCAATAAAGTATTTTTTAAGTTTGTTTATTTTGAGAGAAACAGTGTGTGTGTGTGTGTGTGTGTGTGTGTGTGTGTGTGTGTGTGTGTGTTTGTGAGACAGAGAGAGAGAGAGAGAAAATCTCAAGCAGGCTCCATGCTGTCAGTACAGAGCCCAACACAGGACTCGATCTGATGAACTGTGAGATCATGACCTATGCAGAGATCAAGAGCTGGACACTTAACTAAGTGAGCCACCCAGGCACCTAGTGGTAAAGTATTTTTTAATTAAGGAATATACATTGTTTTTTAGAGACATAATCCTATTTAATAGATGATAATATAGTGTAAATGTAACTTTAAATGCACTGGGAAACCAAGAAATTCATTTGACTCACTTTATTGAAATATTTCCTTTATTGTGGTGATTTGGAATCCAACCTGCAGCACCTGTGAGGTACCTGAGGAGAACATAACTCTGAATCAGGATAAGCAACACTCAAAGATGAAGAGAGATTTATATCCTTTTTGGGGGGAAAGGATTACTGCATTTTCTATTTTGTGAGAGAAAGTTTCATTTTATTATAAGGAAGCATGATTTTACCATTATCTCTTTTGGAAGCTAACTTCAATCTGGTTAAAGGTGTGTACCTGGATGCGAAGTTGACAAGGGGTGGACTGTAGTCAGTTTGAACTGTGTCAATTTAACCAAGCTGGAGCCATGTTTTCCTCATTGCATTTCCCTGCGCAGTTCTGGGCTGGTGTGAACTACAGGAGGCATTTTGCATGAGGTTAGAAGGTAGAAACAAGCCAGCAGCCATCTTTTTATGCTTAGCAGTTAGGCAGGGCACATGGCTCTCTGGCACACACATTCTTGCTTATCTGCTGACTGGACCAGTTGACTTAGGGCAGTTGGCTGGAGCCCTCAGTTCTTCCAGCTTGTGCTAGGACCTCCTTCAGCTTCTCTGACTGGACTGTGACGAGACTACCAGATTCTCCTGCAGAAAGCCCTGGTCATTGAGAGTTTTGGGCTTAAAGTCAGTGTGTCACAGACATGAGTTCCAGTCTGTCCTTGCAGTTTCCTCATGATTTTAGTGTCAGTCCAGTTCCTGCTTCCACTTCTTTGCATCCCTCTTTACCTGCTCCTCTTTGACTGTCAGCTTGCCCCTCTGGATTTCAGGCTTCAGCACCAGCAGCGGAGGACAGCAGCGGTACGGTTAGGGGTTGAACTGTATCCTCCAAAACACCCGTTGAAGGCCTAACCTCCTATAACTCAGAATGTGACCTTGTTTGGAAATGGGGTCATTGTATATGATGAATTAAGAAGGGTCAAACTGGGGTTTGGTGGGCTTTTGATCCAATATGACTGTTGTCCTCATGAGAAGATGGCCATGTGAAGACAGAGACATAAGGGGTGAACGCTATGTGGTGACAGGCACAGAGACTGAAGGGCTGCAGCTGCAGGCTAACGGGCACCAAGGACTCTTGGTGACCACCAGAAGCTAGAGGGAGCAGGAAGGGATCTTCCCTCAATAGGTTTCAGAAGCTGCAATGCCCTGCTGACCCCTTGAGTTTGGATTTCTTCTGTTCTCCAGAACTGTGCCACAATGGGTTTCTATTATTTTGAATTTCTTTACAGCAACCCTAGAAAACAAATACATTCACATAGACAGTTGTGTAAGCTCAGATCCCTATGACACACTCATACATATATGGATTATATATATATATAAAAACATATAAATATAAATATAATCTTCTAGCAGTGCTGTTTCTCTGGTAAAACCCTGACTGCTACAAGACATGTGTTTTCATTTCTTTTGGAAAAATACCTACGAGTGGATTGCTAGGTCATAGAGTAAATATGGATTTAGTTTTTTAAGGAACTACCAAACTTTTTCCAAAATGTTTTTATTTATATGCTGTCATTTTTACATTTACCACTTTATGCTCTCACCAGCAACAGATTAGTGTCCCATTTGCTCCACATCCTTGCTAACCATTCCAGGAGGTTTATGGTGGGATCTTTTACTTTGCGTTTCCCTGATGACTAATGACACCGAGCATTTTTTCATGCACTTATCGGCTATTCGTAGATCTTTTTTTGTCACATGTCTGTTCAAGTCATTTACCCATTTTTTTAAAAAATATGAATTTTTGTCAGTCATCACTGACTGGGATTAAGTTCTTTATATATTCTGGGTATATCGCATCCTTCATCAAGTTTATGTATTACAAATATTTTCTCCTGTCAGTGGCTTGCCTTTTTATTTTCTTAATGGTGTCTTTTGAAGCACAAATGTTCTAAATTTTGAGTTTTTCTTCTTTACCCAGCTCACACTTTTTGTGTCTTAAAGAAAACTTTTTACAGCATAGGGAATCTAGTCAATGACATTGCAATAGCACTGTCTGGTGACAGATGGCAGCTACACTTGTGATGGGCACAGCACAACATACAGAGAAGTGAAATCACCATGTTGTGCACCTGAAACTCATGTAATGTTTTGTGTCAACTATACACAAATAAAAAGGAATTTAAAGAAAAACCACTTTGCCCTCCATATGGTCACAAAGACTTTATTTTTTCTTCTAGAAGCTTTATAGTTTTAGTTTTTATGCTTAGATTGAAGACTCATTTCTAGTTATATTTGTGTGGTTTGGGCACAGGGTCAAGGTTCTTCTTTGCCCCACATGAATGGCCAGTTGTTCTAGCATGCTTTGTTTGAAAGACGTTCCTTTCCTCATTGAATTACTCTGTCAAAAATTAACTGAGCATATAGGGGCCTCACAATTTTAATTCTATTAGAACTGAATACTCCCATGTCTGGTCATGCCCACTACTGACCTTCTTTCCATAGAAAGCCTGTAAGACAAGTGAAGCTGATAGTTGGGGGAAAGGAACCCACATGAACTGTCTGTTTTTGTACAACACATGGCATGATGTTTTCTGCACTTATGGGTGGCTTACTTACTCTTTCCACAAGCTCATAACAATACACTGTGTTTTGTGTGCTTGTGAAATGGGAGAGAAGACACTTCCCAGAGGCCACCTTGGTTTCTTGCAGTCTATGTGAGTGTCTGTGTACCTCAGTTTGTATTTGTTTCTTTGTGCTGGTCTTATCAGCTTATAGCTTGAGACTAGGAGATGAAGACCATATCTGTAAATGTCATTTTGATTTGTAAAGCACCTAGCTCAATGCCCTGAGCACGTGTGCAATTTAATCAATAGTTTTGAGGTTACGGCCAATTCACTATCACTCAGTTTCCTCATCTATTTATTGGCATGAAGGCTCATCTTTATTTAATTCAATTCAATTCAGGGGCATGAGCTGTTCATGTAAAGAAAGACCATCTGATAGTAGCTGGGGAAGGAAACGTGACCATTTTAATCAGGCTGATTTGGTTCTCTTGGAGACTATTGATGTGTGATATCTGGAACAGACCATGGCCTGGTCTTTGTTCATATTACCTATCTTTCAGATCAGTGTGTTCTGAATAGTTTTTAGATTAGCATAAATTAAAGGAACGACTTTGTATCCATCTACAGTGTGTGCCTATGGGCCTGGGCTCTATCTCTATGCCAGCTAGAGTTGACAGCCCCAGCCCAGGAGAATTCTGTGCTCGCTCCCTCACTCCCCGCATTTAGTATGGGGAAGTCCTCGACCCGATGAACAATGAGGGCAGCCCTGCCTGGAAAGGGAAGGGAAGAGATGTCACGAAATGGCAACATGCACCCGAGGTGAGATGAAGGATATGTGAATGTTGTTGCTTGACAGCCTACGATGTGGCCCCATGTTGCCATGGTGACGGAGGCTGGTTGACGCTAAGTCAACCCATGTTTTTTATAGCAGCTGGTCAGTGCCACTGCCTTCTCTGAATTGCTGCCCGCCACCTTCACTCCCCCAGTGGCTGTGTGGCCCCAGCTGTCCTGATCTCTGTTGACAAATGGTTGTCCTTCACAGTCAAACTACTAGCAGTGCTCTAATTAATGAATGTGCTAATTATCCTTCCCCACTCCCAGCACATTTGTCTAACTAGCCTGTCACACACTGTAAGTGCAGCATAGGCATGATCAAGCGGGTGCTGGGAGCAGGGGTTTGGGGGCAGAGGGGTGGGCTCACAGCTCGGAGCTGTGGAAAGTTCTAGTTAAACTACCTTTACAATGGGGGTGTCTGGGGAATTGTTATTTCCTGTGACATGTATTTCTTTTCCTTTCTTTTAAAAAAAATCTCTCTTGGGGAGCCTGGGCGCCTCAATTGGATAATCATCTGACTTCAGCTCAGGTTATGGTCTTGTAGTTCATGAGTTGGAGCCCTGAGTTGGGCTCTGTGCGCTGACAGCTCAGAGCCTGAAGCCTGCTTTGGATTCTGTGTCTCCCTCTGTTACTGCCCCTCCCCTGCTTGTGCTCACACACTCTCTCTCTCTCTTTCTCTCTCTCTCTCTCTCTGTCTCAAAAATAAAATAAACATTTTTAAAAATCTCTCTATAGGGGCCGGAGGCCATTGATTAATGCACTAACCTCTGAGGGGGTCACCCGGCACTGATGCAGAAAGGACCAGGGAGTCCCGAACTCTGAAAACTCTTCCAGAAGCAGCATTCAAAGTGGGTTAGGGCCTAGACTTTGAAGCTAGACAAGCCTGGATTTGAATCTTGGTCCTGCAACCTTAGTTTTTTCCCTTTGGACAAAGGGAGGAGTACCCCATCCCCAGAGGACTGTGTTGAGGAGCAAAAGCACAGGCCGCTCAGGGCGGCGGCTCCTGTGCCTGGTCTGGTCTGGGCCCTGCCGGCCAGACTGCTGGGCACAGGACCCGTCTTATTAGGAGTGGGAATGGAGAGCTGACCGCTGCGCTCCCCCACCCCCTGCTCCCCTGTCGCCCTCGTCTTTTTGTTCTGTCTCAGCAGCTCTCTATCGAGATGAATGGCATTTCCAGAAGCTTCACCTCTGATAAGTGTTCCTCCGTGGAGGCAGCCAGAATCTTAATGTGCGCACTGTAATTTAATGGCCATCTGGGCTGACTATTAAAACGTTCTTCCCGGGTGCAGTGGACTCGCTCCATCGGCATGTGCTCTCCACCCTGGCGGGGTGACTCCAGGGAACTCAGATGTCGAGGGACCCCCATGGGAGAGGGGACAGAGCTCCTGAAACTCCTGCCAGGGCGTCGTCCCTTCTTAAGTGGAAAAGGCTGGGCATTACCCAACCCCACCTCCCACCCTCAACCCCCAAAACCCCACCTCACCCCACTCCAGTCCAACTTTGTGGGAGCCCTGGACCCTTGGGAAGCCAGAGGAGAGACTGCCTTCTTGGACGGCAGAAACCGGGGCTGGAATGATTTTCAAAGATATGATTGGATTCTGTTGAAGCTGTTTTGTGTGTGCCTGTGGATGGTGGGACACAAATACCTGAATACCTGTCATAAACACAAACACCCAAGTAGGAAAGAGACTAAGCTGAGCCTTAAAGACATCAGGCAGTATGACAGAGACACTTATTTAATAACTGGGTGTTTCGATCTGGAATTATCAGTAGTGGACAGTCAGATTGTGATAGGATATATACCTGGCATGCCTCCACCCTTCCTAACCTTTCTGTAGGGAACGATATTACAACTATGAAAACTACCAGGTTCTTTCATTTTCCTGCCATCTGGTTGTCCAAGGAGTGATATGTGACTAGCCAGGGCCGATGAGATCATTCTAAGAATTTAGATGAGTGAAGTCAGTCCTTTATAGTGTGGAGAAAAGTGGTCTGCAGAGAGAATAAAGCTGACAAACCATGAGAAAGCTGAGAGAGAGAGAGAGAGAGAGAGAGAGAGAGAGATTGAAAGAGAGAGAGAACTCTTTTTGAGAGAGAGAAAAAAAGAGAAAATTTCTGGCCTCCAAGGCCCAACCATATCTCTGTTCTTTTCAACTTCTGGTTGTTTGGGTCCTTGGATTTTCTTGAGCCAATCATTCCCCCCTACCCCCACCCCACCCTTTTTTTTTTTTTTTTGGCCCAAGCTAGTTTGAACTAAGTTTCCATTGCTTGCAACTGGAGCACTTTAAACAGGGACTGGCCTTCACTTCTGAGCATTATCCCTAAGTTGTGATGGGGATTAGAGGTTCGACTTCTTACCTACTGGGCCCTGAAACTTCCCCAGCTTTCCATACAAATCAGATCTCATTAAGGTGAATACACAAACCCTGCTGGTGCTGAGCCCCTGAGAGGGCCCATGACATCGCAGTTGGCAGAGTGCCCCAGGCACTCAGTACTCAAGAGGGTCAAGACCCTATCTGGACCGTCCAAGCTCTGGACACTGCCTCCGTGGACTCTGTCTCTTCTCAGCTGCACGGAGGACACTCAAGCCGGCCTCTCCCACACTACGGTGTGGCTCCCTGCTGCCACCAAGTACAGTGGCTGATGCTCTCTTTCAAAGTGAGGTTTTGCTAGAAGCTCCTCTCAGTCACTGCCAAAGAGCTGGTGGGTCTGGGCTGAAGACTGCAGGAATCTCGCGTTTTCTGCGTGGCTTCAGGGGGAATTGCTATTTGCTTGGGGAAAGCTGTCTTGTAAAATGCTAGGTCAGCACCTGCCTTCCCCAGGAGGCTCCCTCTCACACCTTCTCTCTCCTCTAATCACCACTCCGAGACCCTTCCAGGAAGGTGCTTAACAATCAGCTCTGAGGGGCCAGCCACGGTGGTTAATAGTCTTCCTTAAGGGTCATCTGTAACCTCATTTCTGTCCCTTATCTAAATTCTTTGGGTTAGTTTTAATTCTCTTGTTGCTTTGTGTGTGTGTGTGTGTGTGTGTGTGTGTGTGTGTGTGTGTGTGTATGTGTGTGCAAATAGAGATGTCAGCTGCCCCCTTCTTATTCATCCATTTATTCACCCATCCAGGCCTTATTCTGTGACTGCTACTCTGGGCCCTGCCGTGTATTATGGAATCAGGGTTTTTCCCCCTGGGAATTCAAGAAAAGAAAGGCAGTACTCAAAACACAGATCTTTTTGGTGCTCTATAAATAAAAATCAAGTTTGTTTTTTCTTTTTTAGTTTATTTTTTTAGAGAGAGAGAGCAAGAGTGAGTGAGTGGTACAGGGGCAGAGAGAGAGAGAGAGAGAATCCCAAGCAGGTTCCATGTTGTCAGCATAGAGCCCCAAGTGGGGCCCCATCCCAAGAACCCAGGGATCATGGCTTGAGCTGAAATCAAGGGTCAGACGCTTAACCACCTGAGCCACTCAGGTGCCCCTAAAACAAAAGTTTTATTTTTTTCTTCCCTTCCTGCTCCTCTTCCAATCCCTTCTGGCAGGTCACAATGAGCCAGGACACTTTGGTGGCTTGTTAAAAAGAAGAAGAAGACAAAGAAGAAGAAGATGACGACAAAGACGAAGAAGGAGAAGAAGAAGAAGGAGAAGTCACTGTGTAACTGTGCTGGGACCTTTGGAAATTCTAATGATGAAAGGCAGGGCCCTCACTTCCTCTTCCTGCATAGCACCGGGTGCCCGCAGACTCGAGCAGTCCTTGCTGGGGAGCCCGCAGCAAACATGGACCAGGAAACCGTGGGCAATGTTGTCCTGTTGGCCATCGTCACCCTCATCAGCGTAGTCCAGAATGGTAAGGGGACGCCTCACTCAGAGGGGGCCACATAGCAGATTTTGTTTGTCAGTTGCTTGAACGCCAGGGACTCACACTGTTCTTTGTGTCCGTGCACACTTGTGCCCGCTGTCACCTTATTTGTATTTGTTTCTTTTTCTTTGAATGGATAGGATATATGCACTTATGCATCACTTTGGAGTTTTCCTTCTGGTATTTCTTTCACTTTAACGTTGGTGTCTAACCATGTTTGCAGAGCCAGGGCAGGAACCTAGAAGCTTTCTAAAAGTCCTTACTGCAATCAGCATTTTAACTATTAATTACTGTGGCCGGAGACTGGGTGGGAGGCAAGAAGCCTAGAAAGGGAAAGGGAAATACATATTGACTTAAGAGACTGGGCTTTTGTTAAGAGCGGCTGGGCTGACTTCAGTGAAACTGACATTACCTGTCACCTGTAGGCTAGGAAGAAAAAGTGAATATGGGCGGTGGGAGGGAGAAATCACCTTATTCTTATTTTATCTCTGTATTGCTTCTTGTTTCTTTTGAAGAAAGAGATTCTTTGTAATACTTTCTTTTTTTCCTAGCAAAGTATAATTTTGAAGCATTTTTCATATGCATTATATATTAATGTAAAGAGGGAGAGGAAACATTTTTCTTCTGTGGGTTTTGCAATTCCATTAACCTTGCTATCACTTAAAAAACAACAAGCAAGGAAAAAAGAAATATGCAAGGTATCGGACCTGAAAAAGACAAGACCATGTAGAATTTTCGCTTTAAAGCTCTGAGTTAGGACCGCCACAGATTCTTTCTCTAAGTATTTCCAGGGACTTTGTTTCGTGGTTTATTAAGATAGAGAAAAAAGGAAAGTATTTACCAAGGACAGATGCTATAACTTAATGGGACTATTGCATGTTCACTCCCTGTTGTCACACTTTGGAAATTTGAATGTTTAACCAATTTGGGATAGTCTGTTATTTTTCCCTCAACTTGAACCTGGACAAAGAGGCTGAGGATTAGCCTTCTGAGCCCTGGGTAAGGTTTCCTAGAGAGGTCCCCACACCAGACACACCCAACTCTGCGTTTTCCGAGTATGTCTCCTCTCTGGAATGACAGTTTGCCTCCTTTTGACCCAAACATTTTGTTACTAAATCCATACAATCAAGTTGCATCTCAGAGGGGGAACAGACGATTGTTTAGGCTGCCATTCCTCAAGCCATTGATATTTTGTGCAGGCATCATGAGCTCCCTTGGCCTTGAAAATCAGCAAGGGATTCATTTATTCAACGTGTAGACACCTGCACCTCGCGCCCCCCCCCCCACCGTGATGGTCAGTGTCCTGGCTTTAGGGAGATGTAGCTATGGGCTGGGTCTCCCAGGAAAGGAAAGGATGGCAGGAAGAGATGACCAGACAAGGTCAGTAAAAAGCCTTCAAAGAAAGACTCTTCTGGTGTCTGTGGATGCAGTTGCATTGGTGGGTGGGGGGAGGTCCTACCCAGCTCTGTGTAGGGTCTCCCCTCCAGTCCTTCCCCTTGTGAATGTCAGTGTAGCTGACAAGTATCGGTGGACCAGGGAGCCAGTGCCTTGTCACCAGCCTGTGTGGATGGGACTAAGCTAGCTGGCAGGCTGAGGATCACCCTGAACTGCTCCCTCTCAGTTCAGAGCTAAGCTACGGGAGGCTGCAGGGTCTCCCAAGATGCAGAACCCAGTCTTGGTCTGTCGAGTGGGTCCTGGGCTTTTCTCCTAGTGGTAAAGCAAGTCCTGATCAGACTTGAGGGGGAAGTGAAGTTGAGGGGGACAATAATTTTTGGCAAGTGAGGTTAAGTCTTCTTCTTTGGTACAGTGTGGAAGGAAGACCAGTGGGATGGAGGCTTCCCAGTGGGGAGATACAAACATGGACCACAGTGGAGTTACCATTCGGGGCTGGAGATTTCTTCAGGCTGGGCACACCATGCATGGCTGCCACATCATGTCCTCTGCCCTCCCAGACCCCTGTGAGCAGAGAGGGCAACGTGGGGCAGGCAGAGTGACTCTGCACAGTACTGTCGCACCCGTGCTTGGGGAAAGGACAGCCTGTTGCTCTTTGGAAGCCACAGAAGCAACCCCACCATGCTTTCCCTCTGAGGCAGAGACCCCAACTGCCATGTGATGCAGAGACCCCCGTGTGTGAGGCCTTTTATTTGTGACTGTTAAATGTGCCCACGTCGGGGAACAAGAAACATTCATATGACTCAGGAGAGAACATCTGTACTCGCTTACACAGAGAGTTTCTAGGCCAACACAAAGGTTCAAGTGCATGTCCAGAGCCTCTCTTTGCAATTCTAATTAGCTTCAGCGTTGAACCATAGGTCTTCCTTAGAGAGTTCAGAAAATATGCAAAAACTGTGCCTTTCTCCCTCTGCCCTGCCAAATGCCACTTCAAACCCTTTCTCTGAGTTTTAAAACATATTTACATGTTGTTGCCAGGCACCGTACACTTTGTCTTTGTTCTGAGACAAAAAGGTCCGGTCCACAAGTGTCCATGATGGTGCCCAGGGTCTGTGCTCTCTGTACACTGTGTGAGAACTTCATTTCCCAGAAAGAGGCCAGAGCCTAGCCTGCCAGGGGGAACTTCCTCCTCTGACTCTTAAACACTGCTTAGTCATCACGATCTTTGAACCTGCGGCTCTCTTCCAGCACAATCCAGTAGAACACAGATCTGGAAACACGGAGTGAGTTTAAAATACATCGTTCCAAGAAAGCTGGGCCAGAACCACCAATGCCTGGTTTCCCAGGGAGTACAGATAAATGCATTTCCTATAAATAGCATCCAGAGAGCCTCCAACCTCTCCTGCCAAAGCGCCGGCAGTGTTGACATGTAGCAAACCTGAGAAACACAGATTAGGAGAAAGTGATTTCCATAAGAAGCCAGACTAATTAGATTGGGAGGAGAAGGTGAGCCGAGGGGAAGGGGCCGGAGCCCGTGCATGGAAGCCCGAAGGGCAGCAGCAAAGAAAAGATGTCCTCCAGTGAGAGAGCCATTTCTACAGCCCTTCTGGGCATAGGGAAAAGTGGTGGGAATTGGCATCTCCTCTCACCTCCACTCTCTTCTTGCTGTGAAGCCAGAAAGGGAGACATCATGGCCCTGTGCTCACAAGGGTCTGTAAGAATAGGATGAGAAGGGTTAGAGAGCTGGTGGCGAGCACCTTTCCATGCCATCCCTGCTGCTCCCACCCCAACACACCCACTCAAAGTGAATCTCATGGGCACCATACTGGAAGACTGAACAACCCAACCCAGGGTTGAATGGACTCTAGAAACAGGACTCATGAGGAGCCCCCAAAGCAGAAATTTTATTTACAACCATTCTCAACAGCTCCTGCCTGACGTAGAGCTCACAACCTACTGAGCTCGCCCTTCCCATTGGAAATCTGCTTTGTGCCAAGGACAGAGCTTTGTATTGGGCATAATATTATTTCGCTGAATCCTTGCAACCTGTGAATTATATGTGTGTGTGTCTGTGTGTGTATATAATATATGTGTATATAAATTAGTCCTATTTTACAGGTAAGCAAAGTGGGGCTTGGAGAGGCTAGAACAATGGTTGAATTGGGATTCAAACCAATTCCAAAAATCAGACGCTTATGATTTGCATATTGTCTCAAATTGTCTCCCTACTCAGGAAATTCTTTCCTACATGTGCTGCCCTATAACTTCTATCCATTGGTCCTGTTTCAGTTCTCTGGAAAAGCCTGGACTCTGCTGTAGGCTTCTAGGTTTACAGAGTCAGCTATAGCATCCTGTCATCAATGTGTCACTTCTTTTGTGACTTGGTTTCCAGAGCCCCTTGTCATTGGGTTACTCCCTCCCACCCGTCTTGCCCTGAGCTTTTCTAAGATGCAGATAGACACTTTCTGTGCCGGGAAACTCACTGTTCCTGAGATCCAGACATCGCTTCTATTAAGATAATCATGGGGGCATTATTCCTTTGAACACTTGTATTGCACTGCTAGCTCATATTAACTTTGTGCCTAACTAAAATCTCAAGATCTTCTTATGTGATCCTGGGAGAGTTGTTTGGCTTCTCTCTCAGCTTCCTCAACTGAGAAGTGGGGCTGTGAGAACTTCCGTACTTGTCTGTTGAGTACATTGCTCGGAGGGGTTCCTGGATGGCTCAATCAAGTGTCCAGCCTTTGATCTCAGCTCAGGTCTTGATCTCAGGGTTGTGAGTTCAAGCTCTGCACTGGGCATGAAGCTTACTTAAAAAACAAACAAACAAACAAACAAACAAAACCATACTACATAGAAAAACCTAGGAAAGTAGCCTGTAGTGCTCAGCATGTGGTGTGTGCTCCATAACGGTCTGCAGCCTTTTGTCTCTCTGTCTCTGGCTCTGGCACTCTTTCTCTGCTTTGGCCTACTGTCTGTCAGCAGCTAGCCAAGGTCAGTGTGTCAGTGGTCTCTGCACTCGAGATTTATGTCACATGGTGGAAGATAACACGAGGGTGGGACGTGAGTGGGAGCGGTGGGCAAAGGAAGCCAAATTCTTTCAAGTTTAGCTGAGCAGGAGGGAAGTTTAGCTGCCTCGTAGACTGGGGCAGGCTTGCTTTTTTGTTGGATGGGCAGGAAAGATCTGAGCATGTTTCTAGGGTCAAGAGAAGGAGAGAAAAAGAGAGGGAAGGTTCAGGAATTGGGGAGAGCGCTGATGAGACAAAGGCCCGGAGAGGCTGCAGGAATGGGCTCAAGGTCACCAGTAGAGGGCAAGCCTTGGGAAAGAGGAAGGGGTCTGTCTCTGAGCAAGGAGAGGAAGAAGAAAGGCAGGCTCGGAGAAGCACTGGCCCGTGTGCTGCTGGTGGCAGAAATCACCTCTGACTTCCTTGACGCTGTCTCTGCTACCCATTCAGAGGCAAGGGCCGTCCCCTTGGGGTCTGGAAAGGCAGTGAGCAGAATTTCCTGTTGTCCTTTGTGCTGAGAAGAGACATGCAGAGCAGACAGATGTGTACTTAAACCCCATGTGGCTGAAGGGATCCCTGCGGTGAGCTTCAAGGTGACAGCAACAGGAGAAACATCCTAATCTGCCCCTGGTTTCACTGCTCCCCAGGGGGGTGACTCTGAGAAAGCCGGCAACCTCCTGGAGCCACTGGGGCCTTGTCTACAAAGTGGAGACAGCACGGCCCGCGTGGCAGAGTCGGCACAGGGCCCAGGGAGGGAAGAGACGCCGGGTGTCCCGGAAGCAGGGACGACGTTCCCTTCTCACCAGCGGCTCTTGGCTAACCTGCTCCAGACAGGTTCGTTGCTAGGGGAGGGCTGTGCTTTTGCCCAAAAGAAAACCGGAGAAGGCCTTTATTCATATACACAACTGATAAGGCATCCATTTCACATCTTTTTGAGGAGGCTCATATGAAGCTGTTGAAAAGGAATCCCACAGGGATCCCTGTTCTGGAAACAGGAGGGGAAGGGAGAGAGACCTTCATCCTCCCGCTTCCCCCATCCAATCTAAAGACAAACCCTTGGGATTCTGGCCCCTTGGCACCCCTCACAGCCCACTGCCTCACCTTGCTGGGCTCCCTATCTTCTGCTGGACTGGGCCTGACCCCTCTGGATGCCCCCATGCAGAGGACAGAGTGGCTTCTGTTACAGCAACTGCTCAGCTTCTCCCTGCCAGTAGCTCTTTGTTGCTCATGAGATGGGAATAAAGTCTGAGTTTCTTACTGCTGCTCACATCAAGCTCACAGTCACATGGTCAAATCCAGTAGGTACTTCTCCACTCTCCTCTTCTCCAGGCCTGGGCTTGCTCAGTGCTCTCTCGCTCTGTCCACCCCGTGAGCACCGCACGGGGCCCCCCACCATGCTCCACGTCCTCTTCCACCCACAGCTCAGCACACTGTAGACTTTTCTTTTAAGTGTTTTGTTCACGGTGTACATGGTCTGCCTCCTCCTCTTCCACCTTTGCCAGAACAGAAGCTCCTTCGGGCCAACATTCCTGGTGTGTTTTGTTCTCAGAGGCAAGCTAAGTGTCTAGCACGTGGCAAGCCACAAAGAAAAATGTCTTTGACAGAACAATTCACCATCTACGTCTTTGGCCTCCTCTGTAATTGTACCGGTTTCCAACCCCCCAGTCCCTGCTTCCCCCATCATAAACTGGCCATACCAAATGAAGACAGTTCCTGCTTCTGCACCTTTGCCTATTCCATTCCACATGGGTGGGGTGGTCGCTTCTGTGGTCCCCTGCCCCTTCCCTCTAAGTGGCTAATTCCTACATGCTCTGCAGATCTTATCCTGGACATCACTTCCTCTAGGAATCCCTCCATGATCCCCACACTCTATTATTATACCCTATTCTACTATATTCTATTATACTCTACCCCAACACTCTATGATAGTTGCCTTTTGGATGCTCGATGGCTCCGTGTTCTCACTCAGCTTCCTCTTAGCATGAATCACTAGGGTGCAGTTTCTGCTCTCCTTGTCTATTTCCTTCGACTGTGAGATCCAAAGTGGGGACCACTCCTTGCTCACCGTCACATCACCATCACCAAGTGCAGTGGTTAGTGGAGAGAGCTGCTGAATGAATTTTTGGCAAATGACATTCGATAGAAAACATTTAGTGCTGTTTGGAGGGCACAGAAAGGGAACATTTAATGTCCTAGTAAAATAATGGGACAATAGGCTCACGAATGTGCCCATGATAAACTGGATCCAAACCTTTCCCTCTGCCAGGGTTCTTTGCCCACAAGGTGGAGCATGAAAGCAAGACACAGAACGGGCGGAGCTTCCAGAGGACGGGCACGCTTGCCTTTGAACGCGTCTACACTGCCAAGTGAGTCCAAACCCTGATAATGCAAATTAACAGATTGGGGCCCTGGGCAAGAAGCCCTTCCTGCTGGAGTGAAGACCACCCTCGAGGCTCCGTGTCTGTCTGGGTCAACCTTCAGAGCGCCAGGAAGGCAGAGCTCCCAAGGAAGACTGAACCTCACCTGGGTGGTGGGGGGCTTTGGGGATACTATTGGTCATCCTAATAAGTTATCCTTAAAGAAAGGACTTGGGGATAGTGGGGGTGGGAGTGGGAAGAGGTGTGATCACCACAGCTTCCCCCTTGCCCCAGAGACCTCTGAGCCAGTCATGAAGTCACAGCGTTACCGACTTCCTGGGGAATGAGTCCAGAGGCACTACCATGAGAACCAGCCGCTACTCATCGCTGGCTTTGGAAGCACCAGGTGGGATGTGATGGCAGCAGCCTTCAGCTCACTGCCCCTTGCGTCCCCCTTGGTGGACTTCTGGAGGTGTGCCAGGACCTTTCGTAATGCCCGCTCTCCTTGAGCAACCAGAACAGAACGGGATGAGTAGGGGAGCTCTCATTCTTTACTCCTGCGTGAAAACGCTGTTTGAAAACCCCCTGAGCAGCTCAGCGAAGGAGAGCGGAGCTATTCGGGATGTTGCTCAAACCCTCATTTTCCCTTTGTGCAGAATGCATTTGAACAGTGGTGTCAGGCAGTCGCCTGTCTGCTTCTCTGTCCCTGTGACTAGGGGCCTGTCATGGGGAAAGGCTTCTGATGCGAGTGAGCTGGCCTTCGGTCTCAATTCAGAAGTGACTCTGCTGGCCACAGAGATCTTTCCAAAGGGGCAGTCATGGATACCCAAGGAAATTATCACAGGCTGATACCCGGGGCCCCTCACCCTGTCTGGGGCCTCTGCCTTTTGGGCCCTAGGCTTCAGGCTGCCCCTGGAGTGCTTGAAGTCCCTCCAAGACTTCACTCAGGCCCTTGCCACGTGCTGTGGGTCCCCAGTCCCTCGCACCATGCAGTCCTGAGCAAGGTCATTCCAGCAGTCTTGTCCCAAGGAAATCCTTTGCTAAGCTACTTACAGGGACATTTCTATTTTAACTTTTGGACTGTCAGTGTATTAATTCTCAGAATCAACTGAAAAAGTCTAAAGATGCAGTTTAAGCCATTTTAGACATTTACACTTAAAGGAGGGTAGGGAATGTATGTAGGGCGCGTCACTTTGTGCCATTTGTAGGGGGGAGGCGTGAGAGCACTTCTCAGACACGCTAGGTGCAAGAGGTGCGAAGAAGGTGTCTTCGATCAGGGCCGACACCAAATACTCTCTGAAAACAACCTGAAGGAAACGGTAATGCTATTTTACTAGTTTGGAAAGAGAAGCCTCTTTCTGCCCAGATCTCCGGGTTCTCAGCAGTTACATTCAGTGTGTCGGCTTTGGAGAAGAGAGGCAGGGCAGCTGGCCTGCCGCGGAGTTTCACTGCACCTCGGGAGGAGTCCAGTTTCCATTTTGCCCGTGAAGACGACGTGGAGGGAGCCCAGCCGTCCGGTTTCTGCGGTGTCCCCCACGAGGGGTCTGGTTCTGCGCCGAAGTGGCCACGCTCACACCTGGCCCCAGTGCCGGCCTCGAAATTGCAGAAGTGACATTAGGTGGCGGTGGTTTGGAAGTTCTGCAATGCTGAGGGGTCCCTGAGGGAAGCAGGCGCGGGAGGAGAGTGATGGGACATCCTTGTCGCGCCGTGGGTCCCCATGGTGTGGGCGGGAGGCCCAGCTCCACAAACCCACGCTCCGTACTTCACCTCCGCGAGAGGAGAGCCAGGGGCTGCAGAGCCTTGGCAACTAAGGGGGAGAAAAGGAGAATGTTCTGGAAGATGGAGGTTGCCCAGACGCCGCTGTGGTTCTGTTACAAAGACCACTTCCTCCCTGACCCAGCTGACGGCGCTCTGTGTGCCTGTGGTGGTTTGTCCAAGGGCGGGAAGATCAAGGCCTCAGGCTGCTAAGTGCGGACAAAACCCAGAGGCGCCAGCGAGCGTGCGTCTGCCAGGAAGCAAGGGGTCCGACAGTGGAGATTCTTCTCCAGCGGTAGCTTGTCTGGGGGCCCCCAAAGCACCAAAGAGGGTGCAGGCTGAGCTGTGGATGTGCAAAAAGAAAAGAACAGGGTCTTAATCTTGCTATCCAAAAAAAAAAGAGAAATTAAGCTTAACTCATTTTTAATATACAAGTTGCGAGCCGTGTGTGTATTGTCCCTGTCACAGGGTTTCGTGATCAAATCTTCTGGTTGATAGAGTGTGAGATCATAAATGTTTCCAGACCATGGCTGTAAAGAAAAACTAGCATAAAGGATAAATGGTGCCAGTGGATTGAAATGTCCGATGCAGATTTTTCAGCATAAAATATGACTGCTGAGTGATACAGATGGTTCCAGATTTGGGGACGGTTGATAACTGGGTGTGGCAGCTGGGTGTGGCCCGTCAGCTGCAACATCGCCTCGGTTAATGGTCTGTCCCATCACCCACTTCCCACGAGGGCAGAGCCCAGTCAGAGTTTGAGAGATAAAAAGAATCTTGACCTTGACTCTGTTCCTGTGTGCAAAGCATAGTTCAAAGCCCTGTTCCCAGACGATGAGCGCCCTTAGAACAGTTTGGTTTCTGGAGAAAAATCTCTGTTAAACTGACCTAAGATTCTTCCTCATAATGCCAGTAAGCACAGGTTGCAGGGAGGAGCTGGGTCTCTGGGGAAACGTAGTTTTCTACATATGTTCCATAGATTACAAGTTCATGGGCCGGTAACAGGTATGACAGAGGAGAGCAAGTTCTGTAAAACCAGGCTTTTGAGAACTTTTAAGGTGCTGAGGAACACTGTGATTCTTGGTTCTCCAAGAAGGAGAAGTCTTTTTTAACTGCACATACACCCTTCTCCCTCTTTTTTTGGGCAGAGAGTATCCAGGGTTTAGTGTTTCACAAAATGCATTTTTAAGAAAAGCCACCCTAATGTCCCTTCTCCCTTGCACCTCCCAAAATCTACTTTATTTATTTTTTAATTTTTTTAGTGTTTATTTATTTTTGAAAGAGAGACAGACAGAGTATAAGCGTGGGAGGGGCAGAGAGAGAGGGAGACAGAATCAGGCTCCAGGCTTGGATTGTCAACACAGATGCAGGGCTTGAACCCACGAACCTCAAGATCATGACCTGAGGTGAAGTCAGACGCTTAACCAACTGAGCCACTCAGGCGCCCCTCAGAATCCACTTTAGACTCACGTCTAAGTAGGATGTACTTGTAAATAATTTGAAGCTAATAGATCTGCATTGATTCTATCAATTACTTTGCTACTATTACTATTATTAGTGATAATTTACTTGTTTTACATTAATCCAAACTAACAAAAACACTTATATAAGTTCTCCTGTACTTATTCCCAAAGGTGGAGAAAAATAGAAGGGAAAATACGAGTCCTTTTCTCCATGAACACACTGATAGTGTAGCGCATCAAACTGAACACGGCACAGTGAATTGTCGACAGATCCGGCAAGCAGCTCAGAACCAGACCTGGGGAAATGAGAGCCAGGATGGGTTGGTCAATTTTGTCTCACAGAAAGATGGCACAAAAGTCTCCACAAAAGAAAATTTGGAATAATAATAATTTGTCAGCAGGAAAGACATTTCCACTGGGGGTTGTAAGAAGGAAGACATTGGAGCAACAATAGCCATTGTTTACTGAATGCTTGTGTTGAGCTGGGCACTGCTTTATCTAATTTTATTTTCACAAGCCAGGGCAATAATTACTAATGTCTCTGTTCACCTCCTATAGACAAGGAAAACTGAGGCTCCGTGAGGCTGGGAAATGCGCCCACACTCACACAGTGGCAGACTGGGCATCGGACCCAGGCTTTGTGCCTTTAAAGACCATGTGAGCATCCATGTGCCCCAGCTCAGGAGACAGCCCTGTCACTGACCAAGGCTACTTGAATTCAGCCCAGCAGTGGCTCTCTGTCAAGGAGGGACATACACGCGTGGAGCTGTGGGTAGAAGACGGGTCAGAGATCCTGGAGTGGAAAAGGACTGGCTTGAGCTAGATCGAGGGACAGGAGTTGGGAGTTTCATTCCAATCCAGGCAGACCATGTTTTATTAGGGACCCAGGTGACTTGAGACAATAGGCAGGAATGATTGAATGTAATGATCCAATGTCACATTACTATACCATTCTCTCTAATGAGCAAATTCCTTAGATTATTAAGCATCAAAAAAAAAAAAAGAAAACCTGCATCACCCAGCACAAACCAGTACTTAAAAACAAACAAAAACAGAAGCAGAAGAATGGGAAGGATGTGAGGGCGATCTTTGGTATTAATAGATTTTCAAACTGTTGGAGCCTCAGGTATTAGATCCCATCAGATGTAGAGCATTATTTGATTAAATAAAAAGGAATGTTCTCCCTAGTTTTCTTGAACTGGGACGTGGGTCCCAAGGCTGTGGTTTTGTTCCTCTGACCCATAATAGATGTGATGTTGGGGCGCTGCATAGCTGCATATAGGACCTGTTTATTCACTAAGTACTTCACCCCAAATGATAACTTTGTTCAAGGCTCCCGCCCTTCCTCCAGGTCTGGTTCTGAGCTGCTTGCCAGATTTGTTGACAGTTCACGGTGCTGTGTTGAGTTTGATGCACTACACTATCAGTGAGTTCATGGAGAAAAGAACTTGTGTGTTCCCTTTTGTTTTCCTCCACCTTTGGGAATGAAATACAGAAATACTTACATAAGTACTAGTGTGTCCACTAGGTCAGTGAAACCCCTGGGTGCCTAGCAAGGTCAGTGGCGCTCTGCTTTCTCCCCTGTGCCCAGGGTAGGATACACTGCTTTCTTACCTTTAATTTCATTGACTTTTCCGATACAGGATCTTTTGATCATCAGAGGGACATGAAAGTTCTTGTGGCCAGGGACACAGTGCACCCTCTCTGGGTTCTCTGCAGGGGATGGACCAAGGCTTGGTCATTCCAGAGTTCTCAGTGGTACCACTGAGGCATGAGACACTATATGTCTGAATAAGGGTTCACAGCTGACTTAGTAGGAAAGTCATGAGAACCAGATCAGAAAGGATCCAAATGAAGGAATCCAAGGAAGGAATTTGAATAAAAGGCCAAATACATTTTGAAAATGGCATCTTTGCTTTACCCATATAGTTTGAGTTGTGTTAGATCAGTGGTTTTCAAACTTGAGCATGCTTCGGAGTCACCTAGAGGGCCTGTTAAAACCCGATTGCTTGTTGGGCCCCACCCCCAAAGTTTTTAATTCTGCACGACGCAGAGTGCTAACCACGATACCATCACAGCGTGCCACCTGCCCAGTGACTGGAGTTTTTAATTCTGTAGGGGTGAGATGGGCATTAACATTTGCAGTTCTAGCAAGTTCCTAGGTGTTTCTGATGTTGCTCATCTAGGGACAACACTTTGAGGAACACCACTGGAGCATCAACTGTTAAAGCCTATGTGGATCTTAGAGTTACTATCGGTCTCTTAGTTTTTCAGGTAAGAAAACTACATCCAAAGTGATTATTTTGCCATTGGCAAACAGATGGCAAATGTCAAGTCAGAGACTAAATCCTAGTCCCGTGTCTTTTCCATTCTATCACATTGCCCTTCCCCATTCATGCCTCCATGTCTTGTAAGGTTGTTTTTTCATGGATGTGCAAGTATTTTTTTTCTTTTTTTTTCAAATTTTTATTTAAGTTCTAGTTAACATAGAGTGCAGTGTTGTTTTCAGGAGTAGAATTTGGTGATTCATCACTTACATATAACACCCAGTGCTCCTCCCAACAAGTGTCCTCCTTAATGCCCATCACCCATTTAGCCCATCCCCTACCCACCTGCCTCCATCAACCCTGTTTGTTCTCTGTCATAAAGAGTCCCTTGTGGTTTGCTTCCCTCTCTCTTTTTCCCTCCCCTTCCCATATGTTCATCTGCTTTGTTTCTCAAATTCCCCATATGAATAAAATCATATGGTATTTGTCTTTCTCTGCCTGACATTATGCTGAGCATATCTTCTGGCTCCATCCACGCCATTGCAAATGGCATGATTTCATCTTGTTCATCCACTCATCACTTGATGGACATTTGGGCTCTTTTCATAGTTTGGCTAATGTTAATAATGCTGCTATGAACTTAGGGGCATATGTACCCCCTTTGAAACTGTAGTTTTTGTATCCTTCTAGTAGTTTTGTATCCTTCTAGTAAATACTTAGAAGTGCAATTGCTGTGTCATAGTTCTTTTTTTTTATAGTTTATTTATTTTTTGAGACAGAGCCCCAGTGGGGGAGGGGTAGAGAGAAAGGGAGACACAGAATCTGAAACAGGCTCCAGGCTCAGAGCTGTCAGCACAGAGCCCTACGTGGGGCTCAAACTCATAAACCTTGAGATCATGACCTAAGCTGAAGTCAGACGCTTAACTGACTGAGCCACCCAGGTGCCCTGATCATAGGATAGCTCTTTTTTTTTTTTTTTTTAACTTTTTGAAGAACCTCCATACTATTCTCCAGAGTGGCTGCACCAGTTTGCATTCCCACTAACAATGCAAAAGGGTTTCCCTTTCTCCACATCCTCACCCACATCTGTTGTTTCCAGAATTGTTCATTTTAGCCATTCTGACAGGTATGAGTTGGTATCTCACTGTCATTTTGATTTGTATTTCCCCGATGATGAGTGATGTTGAACATATTTACACGTATCTGATAGCTATCTGGATGCTTTCTTTGGAAGAATGTCTATTCATGTGTTCTGCCCATTTCGTTTTCTTTCCTTCTTTCTTTTTCTTTTTCTTTTTCTCTTTTTCCCCTTTTTTTGAGGATGAAGAAGGGCAGACGAAGAGAGAGAATCTTAAGCAGTTTCCAGGCCCAGTTAGAGCCCAACATGGGGCTTGATCTCTTGACCCTGAGATTGTGACCTAAGCCAACATCAAGAGTCAGACTGACTTAACTGACTTAACCTATTGAGCCACCCAGGCACCCCCTTCTGCCCATTTCTTAACTGGACTTTTTGTATTTTGGGTGTTGACTTTGGTAAGTTCTTTATAGATCTTGGATACTAACGCTTTTTCAGATATGTCATTTGCAAATATCTTCTCCCATTCTGTAGGTTGCCTTTTAGTTTTGTTGATTGTTTCCTTCACTGTGCAGAAGCATTTTATCTTGATGAAGCTCCAATAGTTCATTTTTGCTTCTTGCGACCTGTCTAAGAAGAAGTTGTTACAGCCAAGGTCAAAGAGGTTGCTGCTCATGTTCTCCTCTAGAATTTTGATGATTTGCTGTCTCATATTTAGGTCTTTCATCCTTTTATTTTATGGATACTTTTCATTTTGAGTTTATTTTTGTGTATGGTATAAGAAAGTGGTCCAGTTTCATTCCAAACAAGATTTGTTAAAGAGGTTATCTTTTTTCCATTGGATATTCTTTCCTGTTTTGTCAAGCGTTAGTTGGCCATGTAGTCCATTTCCGGTTTTTTTATTCTTTTCCATTGATCTATGTGTCTGTTTTCGTGCCTGTACCATACTATCTTGACGACTACAGCTTTGTAATATAGCTTGAAGTCCAGAATCTTGATGTCTCTAGCTTTGTTTTTCTTTTTCAAGATTGCTTTGGCTGTTCAGGGTCTTTTGTGCTTCCATACAATTTTTAAGATTGTTTGTTTTAGCTCTTTGAAAAATGCTAGTGGTATTTTGATGGAAATGATTACATGTATGGATTGCTTTGGGTAGTTAGACATTTTAACAGTGTTTGTTCTTCTAATCCATGAGCATGGAATGTTTTTTCCATTTCTTTATGTCCTCTTTAATTTCTTTTGTAATTGTTCTATAGTTTTCAGAATACAGATATTTTACCTATTTGGTTAGGTTTATTCTGAGGTATCTTACTGTTTTTATGTGATTGTAAATGGAATCAATTCCTTGATGTCTTTTTATGCTGCTTCATTATTGGTGTATAAAAAGGCAACAGATTTCTGTACATTGATTTCATATCCTGCGACTCTACTGAATTCATATTTGTTCTAGCAATTTTTTGGTGGAGTCTTTCCCAGTGTTCTACATAGAGTATCATGTTGTTTGCAAATAATGAAAGTTTGCTTTCTTTCTTGCTGATTTGGATGCCTTTTATTACCTTTTGTTGTCTGCTGAGGCTAAGACTTCGAGTACTATGTTACATAGGAATGGTGAGAGTGGACATCCCTGTCTTGTTCCCAACCCTAGAGGAAGAACCTTCAGTATTTCCTCATCGAGTATGATATTTGCTATGGGTGTTTCATATATGGCCTTTATGATGTTGAAGTGTGTTCCATCTGTCCCTACTTTGTTGAGGATTTTTATCAAAGCAGATGTGCATATTGATTGTCCTGACTGAGACTGTAAACTTTTCAAGAGGATATTTACTAGTTTTTTAGTGTAGTCGGAGAGCTAACAGATCTGGCGACAGAGTTGGACTGAGCAGGACGTGCATCCCGGCTCTGCCGCTCTGTATCTCAGTGATGCTCAGGACATTACTCAGCTTCTCCAAACCTCAGTTTCTCATGAGGGTAACTGCAGTAGATGGAATAAAGAGCCCCCAAACATTTTCACACCCCAATCCCAGGAACCTGTGAGTATGTTCCATTACATGGCAAGAAGGAAGTAGGATTGCTAAACGGCTGACATTAAAATCAAGGGATTACTCTGGATTATTTGGGTAGAACCATGTGATCACAAGGGTTCTTTTCTTTAATTTTTTTGTAATGTTTATTTTTGAGAGAGAGAGAGAGACAGAGTGAGCAGGGGAGAGGCAGAGAGAGAGGGGGACACAGAATCTGAATCAGGCTCCAGGATCCGAGCTGTCAGGCCAGAGCTGACACAGAGCTGAAACCCATGAACTGTGAGATCATGACCTGAGCCGAAGTCAGATGCTTAACTGACTGAGCCACCCAGGTGCCCCTGACAAGGGTCCTTTAAATGTGGAAGAAGGAGGCAGAGAAATGAGTGTCAGGAAGACTTCTCTTGGCTATTGCTGCCTTTGAGGTTGGAAGGGGGCCACAAGCCAAGGAAAGCAGGTGACCTTTAGAAACTGAGAAAAGCAAGGAAAAGCAGATTCTGCCCTAGAGTCTCCGGCAGGCTTGTAGCCATGCTGATGCATCTTGACCATGGCCCGAAGAGAGCCATTTGGACTCCTGACCTCCAGATACTTTGCCTTGTTTTAAGCTACTCAGTTTGTGGCTACCCATCCCAGCGGCCGCAGAAAGTGCATGCACCACCCTGAGCACTCATACGACTGCGGTGAATTTTCGGGAGACAAAGGGTGCAGAATATCAACATGGTAGCTGGTGTGACGCAAGAGCCCCTCTGCGGGAGCAGAGACTGAGCCCTGCACACTGAGACCGCCCTGCCAGCAAGAGACCTTTCTGAGTGGCAGCTTTTCTGAATCGACCCTGGTTTCTTTAACGTTCGAAGCTCATCTCTTTCCCCACCAGCCTAGCCTGTGGGTCCAAGCTGACTTGTGTGTCTGACAAAGTCTTCTTAGTTGGGCTCCTCTTCCCTGCACGCCCCACTCCCAATCCTGACAGCTGCCACAGCCCTGCTGTCTGTGTTGCTCACTTTTCCATTCCAAGAAGCACTCTGGCACAGCCAGGAGCAGGAACCCTGCCAGAACGAATCCATCAAGAAACCAAGTCTCCGAATGGCTTCACTGAGGAAGGGAGTAAATGGATTCTGAGCATGTATTTGCTTTCTACCACTTCCTACGTCTGATGTGATGGCTGTGTCTTCTCGGTAGATGTCAGCGGAATTACGAATGGGGGTCGTGCTTCAACTGTGATGGTGATTCTCAGCTTGGGGGTTCAGGTAATTTTCACACTGTGCTGCAGTAGCCTGTCTTCTGATTTTTCTTCTCCTTGTTTTTTTTTTTTCTACAGCCAAAACTGCGTAGACGCGTACCCCACATTCCTCGTTGTGCTCTGGAGCGCGGGGCTCCTCTGCAGCCAAGGTAACGGAGGCTTCTCTTTGTGTGCTGTCTATCTGAGCATATGTCTTGAGGAGGTTCAAGCGCAGGCTTCTTGTTGAAAAGACTTTACTTGACCTCTTCCAGCTCCGATCCCGTGAAGCCCGGGAGAGGTGCGCACCCTTGGGAGGTCGGGTTTCAGGCACGCTCTCTGCCTGCGCCGCGGGTGCGGTAATGCATCGCTAATCCTTGCTCCCTGGTGGCTGATTGAGGGCTTCTGCGCTGACAAGGGTGGTTTAAGGCTAAATGTGACTCAGAATCTTTAAGCAGTGTTAGCTCAGATACAAGGGCATTCTAAATGAGAGCGCCTCCGGGATCTCTTCTGGGACCGCTGTCACTCTGCCCTTCCGCTAATGAGCTTCCAGCACGGCGAGTCCTCTGTAGGGCGTGTGTCTGCAGAGCCACGGCCGGATTCGGGTCTCCAGTCTCCTGCAGGGTTATCAGCGGCCCACAGCTTTGACTTCAGCAGGTTGACTCCCAGGGTTGATTTAAAATGAAAAGGAAACCAGAGTCATGTTTTTTGGTCCCCTTTGGAGATTGGCACTGTGCCTGGTGGAGGCTTGACATGACCTGGCCAGCTGCCACAGTGTGGCCCTAGCAGGCTGCTAGTGTCCTCTGAGGGACCATTTAATCCTTATCATCTTCTCCCACTTTGTAGAGTAGGTAGAGGGGATATTATCTTCCTCTATTATCTTTTTTTTTAAAGTTTATTTATTTTTGAGGGAGACAGAGAGAGTGACGGGGGGGATGAGGAGAGGGAGAGAGACGGGGAGAGGGTCCCATGGAGGCTCCATACCGTTCAATGCGGCGCTCGAACTCCTGAACTGTGAGATCATGACCTGAGCCGAAACCAAAAGTCAGACGCTTAACCCCCTGAGCCACCCAGGCGCCCTCCCTCTATCATCTTTGAGGACACTTTGATTCAGGGAGATAAGATAACTTGTTCAAAGTTACTCAGCTGGTGAACAACAGAGCCAGAATGAGAGCCCAGGTCTTTGGGGGCTAAATCCTGGATTTTGCATCAGTACCTTTTTGCATTATTCATGTACATAATGCATAGACATTGGGCACCTGCTAGGTGACAAGCCCTCTACTTCGATACACAGTGACAAATAACAAGGGACAGTGGCGGAGCACATAGCGCTGGGCGAGATGACCCACAGGAAACAGGCAAATGGATAAATTACTTCCAAGAGTGAGAATCAGGTGCAGGGACAGAGAACAGAGGTGAGGGATGGCAGCAGAAACTCCTTCAGGGACGCCATGTGGCCTCCTTCTGTGTTCCATAAGGCTGTCATTACTCACTAGTTATTAACCACTGTCTATCCTGAGTAAAATAAGAAACATGTCTGGGATAACTTGAAATATCAAGTCAAACTAAGCTTGTACAAGGAGTTATGATTCCTCTTATGTCTTAGATGATACTTGATATAGATGAATCTAGAGCTGTGCTAGCTAGATAAATACAAAGGGAGTTTGAAAGCGTTTCAGAGCCCTGGAACTATGTATCTGCTGCCAAACCACTGTTGGCATAGCTAGGGGGACAGAAGTGTCAGTAAACCCTTTTTGATAATTGTCATTTCTTATCCCCTATAGCAAATTACTGAATTGTTTTGTCAGAAGGGACCACAGAGATCATTCTAGCCCAGAGTCTTCACTTTACAGGAGCAGAAGCCCCAGAGGGGTGAGTGGTTTGCTCAAACCTCAGAATTTTAGAGTCCAGATTTGAACCCACTGTGCCCCTCCTGGGTCCACGAGGTGTGAGTGCAGCCATTTTCCACCCCTGACTCTTGTGAGCTCATGTTCAGTGTAGCTCCTGTTGAAAGAGAGACGGGCTGGTAAGTTAGAGCAGAGCCATCCCAATGAGAAAACCAGGATAGACGTTGCTCAGGTTTTGGATTGTGACAGTTTTGTGACTTTCAGATAATAGCATGAACCTCGTATGTGGTTTCTCTTGTGTTTTGGTTTTCTTACCTGTCACATAACACTAGTATTTTGGGAGGGTCTGGGGAATGATAGACTGGAGACAGTTTTTTTTTTAATTTTTAAATGTTTTATTTATTTCAAGAGACAGAGAGAGCATGTGCATGTGCATGTGCGGGGCAGGGGAGGGGGAGGGAGAGAGAGAGAGAGAGAGAGAGAGAGAGAGAGAATCCCAAGCAGGTTCTGCACAGTCGGCGCAGAGCCTGTTGTGGGGCTCTAACTCACGATCTGTGAGATCATGACCTAAGCTGATATCAAAAGTCAGATGCTTAATCAAATGAGCCACCCAGGTGTCCCTGGAGACTATTGTGAGGACACTCATTGCTGGTGTTATGACTTTGGTCTGTTACTTATCTTTCCTGAGCCTCAGTTTCCCCATTTCTAAAGCAGGAATAATTGAGTTCCCAGGATGATGAAGTGAGAGAACATGCATAAAGCCCCTGGCATATATCAGATGGAACCATATAAAACTGCCAATGCCTGACCGTCAGACCCACAAAAATGGCAATTTCATATAGTTCAGCCTAACAATAGAAGCCTAGTAAGTGTGATTATTGATGGTACTGGTAGTGGTAATATGGTTTTAAAATTATACAAACTTGGTTTCAAATGCCACCTTGTTACAAAATAAAATTCCACCGAATAAATTTGAAGATCCAATTGGCTTCATTAAAAGATTCATGAACCCAGCATCTCATCTAACAAGCAGAGGGGAGCTCAAAGGGGTTGGACAAAATGGAAGGTTTTTACGGGAAGGAGGGGGAGGCAAGAAAGTTGTTAGCAAAAGAAAAAGAACATTCCAGGCAAATCTGCTTTCCCTCAGAGGGGAGAGCAAGGGGCCTTATCCTGCAGACCCCTTCTTCCTTCCATCCCCACCATGGGAGAGGGCCCATGTGACCGATGAGTGCATTGGCTCGGATCAGAAAATTCCTGACTACAGATTAAGACTGCATTGTGGGGGTCGAGGGGGGAGGTGGAAATTGCTATTAGATTAGATATAATGCGTGGTTTGGGGACTTGGCCTAAGTGGTGCCATTGTGGGTCTGTGGTTGTCTTTTTAACAATCTTTTCTTTGGCTTCCTCGACTTTTATTAATTCACTCAACAAATAATTTTTGAAAGCCAGTATGTGCCAGGCACTATGCCAAGCACGGAGCTGCTGGCTAGCCAGTGATGTGTGTCTCCATAGATCTTTTGGTCTGGTAAGCGAATCTGGGCAAAGTGACTTCCTTGAGCCTATTTCTTCATCTGCCCAATGGTGACAGCCATGTGCTCATTACCAGGTGGCTGGGAGGATTGGAGACCCAAGGACCCAAAGTGCCTGGGGCAGTGCCCAAGATATAAAAAACACTCTGTCAACACAATTAATTTGGCATTTGAATAATGCTGGGAGTCTTCAGGGTGCTTTTATACCCATACACCTATATCGCCCTCATGATTATTCCTGAGAGGTAGGAAAGCTGCAGTCAGCCCTTTGTCCAGGTGTAGAATGAGTTAAGCATTAGCTAGTGATCGTAATGGTCCTGGTGGGGTTGGGTTTTCTAACTCTCACATCCAAGAGTCAGGACTCCAGCTGTTTATAGCTGTTCCTCACGGGACTAGAAGGCAAAGGGACTCTCCTTCCCTAGAGATCTTTTCTGGATTGGCAGCAGTTGTTCAGAAAAGGTAGAGTGTTGCACTGCCTGACAGCCCAGAGGGGAAGGGTATGCTTTTAACAGAGCCAGCCTGAGCTGGGCTTGGGGTTCAGGTCTGGGTCACCACCTTGTGCCTGGACCACATCACACACACACATGCACACACACCTACCCCACCCATCACACCTGACAGCCTTTCAAAAGCCCCTTGACCCCTGAAGCCCAAGATTTCACATCGGGAATAAGCAAAAATGATACTGGTCACGTGCAAAGGATTCAGATCAGATGATGGGCAGGAAAACACTTTGTAAACTGCACCACGACGCCCCTAGAAAGTAACACTACTCTTATCAAGGTTCTAGGTTTCTACCAGCCCTGAGCTTTTGCTGAAGTTCACATCTGCCCCAGCTGCCAGCACTTGTGGCCTCTGCTAGATTTTGTGACCAGCGTTAGTTGTATAATGACCATGTTCCTATTATGCTAACTCAGCACACTCTGCTGTCTGTAAGACTCACACGTGTGTTTCCCTTTCTCCACTTAGTTCCTGCCGCCTTTGCTGGACTGATGTACCTGTTCGTGAGGCAAAAGTACTTCGTCGGCTACCTAGGGGAGAGAACTCAGAGGTAGGCCCCTGGGACAGTTCAAGAACCAAGGCTTGAGCCACGTTTTTTGAGCAAGAAGAGTGATCATTCACCGCCATATTCTGCCCAAGATTTAAGGTTCTGGAGGAGGTCACTCGGGGCCAGAGGGTAAAGGCTAATTAATAGCCCTCCTCCTTTTCCCCCTGAACTTGGAGGGCTTGGCAAATACAGCTGGGGGACTTGACTCGAGTGCCCAGTAACACATTCCTCCATACGGCGTCGGGCCCACAAAGGATGCTTTAATGGTGCACGCTGCACATTCCTGCAACCCCACCCCCTCTACTCCCACCCTTCACAGTCTGGGCCTTGAATGACTTTCTGTGTCTGGCTTCCCAAGGCCTCCGGTGAGTGAAGCATTTCATTGTTTACCTAAAGAAATGAGAACTGAAGCTTGCACCTTGTGATCAGTTCTCTTGAGTAACAGATCTTCCAGGGAGCAGCAGGAAGAATGTTGCAAAAATAGGACGCACGAACACGCAGAGGATGGAGTCCATGAATAGAGTCCCCATTGCATTGCTTATAGATGCTGCCAGACGGAAAGCCCCAGAGCGGCAGCTCTAACTGTGGCTACACCCGGATTGGGAAATCCGGATTTCCATAAAATAAATGAGGATGCTTACAGAAGACATGTTCGAGTTATAGTCTGCCACCAGTTCCTTAGAATTCTTTTTTAGCATTGTTTTTAGTTTATTTATTTATTTTTTGAGAGAAAGAGAGAGAGCAGCAGCAGAGGGGCAGAGAGAGAGAGAGGGAGAGAATCTCAAGCAGGCTCTGCACGGTCAGCACAGAGTCCAATGGGGGCCTTAAACTCATGAACCATGAGATCGTGATCTGAGCCACAATCAAGGGTTGGACACTTAACTGACAGAGCCACCGAGGAACCTCCAGTTCCTTAGAATTCTTTTTATTTATTTATTTATTGTTTATTTATTTTTGAGACAGAGAGACAGAGTGTGAGTAGGGGGAAGGCAGAGAGAGAGGGAGACACAGAATCTGAAGCAGGCTCCAGGCTCTGAGCCATCAGCACAGAACCCAGTGTGGAGCTTGAACTCGCGGACCGCGAGATCATGACCGAAGTCAGACACTTAGCCGACTGAGCTACCCAGGCGCCCCTTCCTTAGAATTCTTAATGTACCAGGAGGACTCCAAGAGCCATATGTGTGTTCTGGGAGGCTGCCACCCGAGCGCTGACCCCAGCCTTCCCCTCCATTTTTCTCCCATGTCTAGTTTCACCTCCCTCCCTGTCTCTTACAATAGCACCCTCTTCTCATGGTTAATGGGCTCTCCGTTTAGATAACATCCTGCAGTGGTGACAAAGGCATTGACATCCCGGAGGTCGGCAGGTGACAGCATTATGTCTGGGGACCTCGGGAGCTTGTGAAACTAAATGGCTGTGGACTGGGGGTTGATGGTGAGCTGCAGCTGGGAGAAGAATGACTTTTCTTTCAGTGATTCTTTCCTGTGCTCATCTGCTGTTATTCCTCTCTAGTGAGGTTCTTATTTACCCTTGAAAACCATAATTCCATTATCTCTCTTACCCTTATCAAGACTGTCATAAATGATATTCTTTATTCTCTTCTACCCTGGAAAACCTCTCTTCCGCCTTTCCCCAGGAGATCTGCTGTCAAGAGGTGAGGGGTGGTGGCATGTCTATCAGTGAAGTAAGGGGGTTCTGCTCTCTTGGGTGCCTCCCCGTGCATCCCTGTGTCCCTCCGGAGAGTCTTAGGGGTCTGGCTAAGTCACTGTTCTCTTCATCTGTCACCACTCTTCTGAGATCTTAAAGTTGCTTTAGTGCTAAGACGGTCTGTGGAGCAGGACAAAGTTTGTTGATTTGCCCATAGGCTCTTTTCATTATAAAGGTAATCACGGCTAAGGAATGAACCAAGGTGGCAAAAACTCATAAGAGGAAGACTTAAAATCTCAAAAATACTGCATTTCCCTGGACCTCATGGAAATGCAGTTTGCCTCCCCTCTTAAATCCTGGCCCGGTCTTCTCACGAGCCCCCAGCAGCCCCTTTACCCCTGTCTGTGGTGCTTTAGAGCCTTCTCATCCCGCCTGCACCGCAGCCTTCATTACTAATCCAACATGGTGCTCCTTCCTGCTGAGACCAAACGTGGTCTCACAATACTTCTGAACAGAGTTTGGAGCTACTGTCATCAGGAGAAATGATACATACAGGATGAAATGTCTCATCCTAATCTAGTCTAACATATAGTTTGAGGTAGCTGCAAGTCTGAGAGCCTCTATGGCTAGGTCCAAGAGGATTTTCAATTCTGCCTTCTAAAAACTGTGTGCTAACACCCTCTTCCACTGCGGATCCTCCTCTTTTGGGTACCCACTTCTGTCCCTGGGCTGCGTCACACTTGGACCCTGCAGACGCTTTAATGGCTCAATGTCTTCGGGATCTGCTTTAGTTCTCGGGCTCACCAATAGAGGAAGATTCTGATCAGGGGAACCCTTCCAGGAATTTATCCCTTGGGCTGTTGATCATCTTTGCTCCCTCCCAGAAGTTGCTTTGCCCTTATCCACATCAGAAGTTCTCTTGTCATTTTGGGTGCAGTGGGTGGGCGTGACATTCGTTCCTTTGTATATCGCCCCCCCCCCCGCCCACGCCCACCAAAGCTTCTTCCTTCTGGGATTTTGGATCCCCCATGTTTGTCCTCCCTAGAAGCTCATGGATCTTATTCTCAGCCCTACATCCTATTCTCTGACCCTTTTCTCCCTGTTTTGATTAGGTAGTTTGTAGCATCTTGAACTACATGAAGTTAAGACTGAATTTTAGGGGCACCTGGGTAGCTCAGTAGGGTAAGCGTCTGACTTCTGATTTCAGCTCAGGTCTCAGATCTCAGATCTCAGGGCCATGAGATGGAGCCCTGGATAGGGATCTGCCCTGACAGCACAGAGCCTGTTAGAGATTCTCTCTCTCCTCTTCCTCTGTCCTCTCCCACGCTACAAAAAATGAATTTTAGTTTCTTTCCTTTTCACAGTAAGCTACTATCAGGGCCCAAACTCAGTGCCAGTTAGCATTATATTACAAGACTACTTGCCTTTTATCTATCTTTACTTGACTTTTTTTAATGTTTGTTTATTTCTGAAAGAGAGAGAGAGAGAGAATGAGCAAGGGAAGGGCAGAGAGAGAGAGACAGACAGAATCTGAAGCAGGCTCCAGGCTCTGAGCTGGCTCAAACCCACAAACCGTGAGATCATGACCTGAGCTGAGGTCAGATGCTTAACCGACTGAGCCATGCAGGCGCCCCTACCTTTACTTGAATTTTACCATCTACCTTCCCTAGCTGGTACCAAACTGCTTTCTCTTCCCGTCCCTCAGAGCCCTGTTCCTTGTTGGGGTTCCCACTAAATTCCTCTGTGCAATTTGAAGTTCCTAACCCAGTGGTGACGGACAGAGATCACCTTTACTGATTGCTCATTCATCCCCATTCGCTGAGCATCCATTTAGCAAACATTTCCTGACCACCTGTCCCCAGGAAGGTACAAGTCAGTTGCTGAGATGATAGTAAACATAACAGAACTCTTGCCTTCCAGGAGGTCCAGGGTCTGCTACAGTCAGGAGCAGGACCAAAAATACTAAACTTATAGAAACAGTGATGGGCACAATTTTCAAAAGTACTGATCCCTCATAGCCACTTTCCCCTTTAGTGTCAATATTTCAGAATCGCTTCCTCTTCATCCCACCCCAAATGTGGACCATGGGGTTCTTTCACCAGAGTTAGAGAATGAACGTACTTTCTTGGAACCCCTGAGGGAGTTTATGGGTATCAAGGCTGGTGTTTCTAAAGGGAAACTCACCAACCAACAACCAACTGTACCAGAATTCCCTGGGGGTGCTTGTTAAAAATATACATTCCTGGGCCCCACCCTGAACTTACGAATCCAAATCTCTAGACTGGGAGCCTGGCAATATGCATTGTAACAATTTCTACTCACAGTGAATCACTGAAGGCTGTTTGTGCCTCTTTTCTAAGAATGATTCATTTGACAAAAATTTCTGGAGGGCCTGATTTATTGGAGATAGGTGGGTGAATGAAGGAATAATATCTTGTTCTCAATGGGCCTTACCATTTTTATTCCCTTTAGAAGTTACCGGGTTTAAAGTGGTATTTCCTTACTGAAAAGAACAGGATTTGAAAGCCACATGGGACCATAGCGTTTTGTTTTTTCCACCCACCTTTTGTACATATTTTGGTGTGAGGAGGGGGAAGGTCAGCGACTTGCCCAAGGCCACACAGTAGAGAGCTGGGACTGGAGCTCATCCTCTCACACCACAGCTCCCCTTCCTTGAAGTGTTAGGCACATTCGAGACGGGAATTGTCTGTCATAATGCCTCTCTTATGTGTTCATGTAGGTTTTATGCTGTGTGTGTGTGTAAGAGAGAGGGGTACATTTGTTTCAAAACTAACAACACAATCCTAGTCTCCAAAACCCCAAGGAGCTTTCGGGAAGTCAGAAAGAGCAGGACTCTGGCCTCTCAAGGACAGGTCTGAATTCCCACTCTGTGTCTTCCTGACTGTGTGACCTCAGGCACATCATTCCACCTGTCTCCTCTCAGTTTCCCCACCTGGAAAATAGGTTACCGACACCTTGCGTTTGCGGATTAAACATAGTCACAGATACGATACAGCCTCGTCCCTTACATGCTTTGTTTAATTCTGATCTTCCCCACCCCATGTAGAGAGAACTATGTATTAACTTTCAGAGAAAATAATAGAGATGCCTTGAGTTTCAAAGTCTAATTATGCAGTGTGTGTCCCGTGGGGGCCCTGGCCCTTCCTCCGGCACTCTCCCGCGAGGATCTTCCTGAGCCTTGCAAGCCACGCCCACCGCACGGCACGCCCACCGCCTGGCTTCGCGGATTAAAAAATGAGGTTAAGGAAGTGCCCGAGGTGGGGGACCGGCCTTCGCACTTAACCCTGCAGTTGGTGGGCATGTGCTGAACCCTTGCCTTCCACACACTTCTCGAGCCCAGTCAGGGAAGAGTTAAGGCACCACACAGCCATCTCCCTGGGGGCAGTATGCCTTGAGACCTTTGAAAAATGCTGCCCAAAGCCAAGAACACCAGGATTTCAGCAGCAGGCACTGCCATTTCATCCTTCACCACAGATTTATCTCAAGCACATTCTGAAACAGCTTTGCAAATCACTTTTTCTTGTTTCTGTAATGAGCATATGGTGGCCTCATTCGTGTGATAAATCTGAGCCACCACAATATTTGACTTTTCACAATTTAATTTCTCTGAACCTTCTATTCTCTGGCTAAAAAATAGCCCTCACTTAAGACTCTGTTACTTCCTTATCAGCATTGGCAGGTAAGTGTCTGTATTTGTCTGCCAGGGCCGCTAAAATCAAGTACCTTGGCCCGCGTGGCTCACACAAGAGACTGATGGGCTCACGGTTCCAGAGGTTAGGAATCGGAGATCAGGGTGTTGGCTGCCTGTGTTCTTCTGAGGCCTCCTTCCTTGGTTCATAGGTGGTTATCTTGTCCCTGTGACTTCTTTCTGCATGTGTCTGTGTCCAAATCCTCTCTTCTTAAAAGGACATCAGTCACATTGAGTCAGGGTCCACCCTGGTGATTACATTTTACCTTAATTACCTCTTTAAAGATTCTGTCTCTAAATATAGTCAGGTCCTGAGGAATTGGGGGACATATGAATTTGGGGGACACAGTTCAGCCCATAATGCTCTCTTTAGAGAGCACATCCCCCCCCCCAATAGATAGGATGTCTTACTTCGTGAGCATGACCGGAAATGGGAACCGAGGAGAGGAGAACGCAGCTGGCCAAGGAGCAGGGCCACGATTCTCCAACATAATGGTCTGTGAGTCTCCGAGGGATTTGTCGAAATGCAGATTCTGATCCAGTAAATCCGGGGAGGGACCTGCGATTCCACATTTCTTAACAAGCCCCCAGTGGATGCCCACACTGCTGGTCCATGGCCCACACTTTGTTTGAGTAGCAAGGAAATAGCTTGACCGCTGGGCATTTTTCACACTCTTGACACAGGAAAGCTAGGAGTTACATGCTGAACCTCTGGGGTCCATTTCAAAAAGATAAAATTTCTAATGTCGAACCTGGGGGTGCCAAATTCTGCTCTCTCTTGATTATATCTAAAAGCATGACGCTCAGCAGCACTGACTCACCTGTTTAGCTGACCTGGCTGTTTCTGGTGAGCAGTCCTGATTGCCAAAGCATCCACTCACTGGGGTCGTTACGAACAGCCTTAACGAGCTATTTGGCTGGATTTCCCAAATGTACTAGTGCTCTCCGAGTGGACCCAGCTACCGCGGTCACAGAAGGATCGTGCAGAGGGAAGGCAGCGAGCCGCTGTGTGCGGTTAGGCGGTCACATATCCCTGGGGAGCTGCCTCCTGACCCTCAGCTGATGATTTGTCTAAGCAGCACAGGATTTAGAGCCTTTGAGAGAAGAATATGAAGGCACTAGAACATCTCTCCCCCTCCTCCATTCACTTAACATATAAGAGCCTGTTTTCCACTGCTAGGGGTCTAGCTGTCATTAGTGTGAGCAGGACTTATTCCCAAGCAGCCTCAGGAGAAGACACTGAACCCTTGAATCCTGAAGCACCTTTCAGATTCCACTAGCCTTATTGGTTCATGAAAACTGCCCCTCTCTCCAAGACTTACACTCCTGTGTTAGACATAGTCGCCAGCGTAGCTTCGTAGGCACTCCTGGAGCGGAGCGGCCGCAGAAAGGGTCTGGACGGGTCACTGGGGTTCCCAACCCCGGGTCAGAATGCCTGACAACCCACTGACCCTCTGCCTTCACGCCATCAGGGAACTGGTGTTTGGAAGGAAACTGGGAGAGCACAGAGAAGTTGTAGAACCCCGAGCCCTACGATGATGGGGTTTGGGGTCTAGGCTCTCGTAGCTTGGTTTTGAAATATGTTCAGTGACTAATAGCAGCAGAGACCCTTCCATCCTTCATATGAAGTCAACGGAGCATTCCTGAGTCAAAGGAACTGTGACCGAAACGCCTCATGTCTCAAAGGGATGACATTCTTTGTTAAGTCGATCTCATTTGCCGCTTCTACTGTTTTCTATCTTTTCCAGCACACCAGGCTACATATTTGGGAAACGAATCATACTGTTCCTGTTCCTCATGTCCCTTGCTGGTATCTTCAACTATTACCTCATCTTCTTTTTCGGAAGTGACTTCGAAAACTACATAAAGACCGTAACCACCACCATCTCCCCTCTGCTCCTCATCCCCTGACTCTCCGCTGAATACAGGGCTGACGCTCTCATCTGATCAATACCCAGAGTCGTCATAACTCAGCCCTTGGAAAGATACAGCTCCTCTTCAGATGGCTGTAAATCTAATGACCATCTGGGCTCTGCAGCTTGAGTTAACCTTGCTTTCCCTGGAAGAAAATAACTTCGTGTCCGCTCCCTGCCTTGAAAACGGCAATGGCCCCGGGTCTCTTATTCAGACCCGTTCTGTAGTTCTGTATGTTTCTTGAGTTATCCCACTTTCTGAAGAAGTTTCGTGACCACATTTATGTTTTCCTAAAATAAAACACAGAGACATGTTTCAGGCTAGTGGATGAGTTTTTTTGTGGGTTTATTGCTACATTTGAACAACTTGTCTGTTTTCCTCACCCTCGATGATGATAATAAAAAATACACTGTCCTAACACACATGTTCCTGGAAGGGCATTCACTAGAATGTCAAGTAGGATTATCTTGGGCTAAAGAGATTTGGGGGTAAGTTTTATTCTGTCTTTATATTTTCATGTATTATTTGAAGTTTATTAATGAGCAAATAAGTACCACTCAACAAAGAACCAGAAGAGACACAGCAGAAGCATGGCCCTTTCTGGGAAGCCTTTCCCAATTCTAGTCCATCTGGTGTTGCCCTCTGGCCTCCCGCAGCACCCTGGGAACATCTCAACCGCAGCAAATCTGTATTACAATGGAAAGATGTTGATTAGTGTGTGTCGCCCTTCCCCATTAGCTCTTGAATATCCCCGATGTCCCATTTATTTTGTTTTTCCTGGGCCAAGCTCAGAGACTGTCACATCGCAGGCATCCTGCCTCAAGCTATTTCAGAACTCAGACAATGTCCTGTAAAGTGATATATTGTAGGGGACTGTTGGGGCAAGTTTTATGGGATTAAGACATGTTTCCTTTCAATGTTTTAATGGGATTAATTGTGGAGAAATGCCAAAACAAAAACAGAAATACCCCCCTCCCCCGCCACTATCCTTCCTATAGACAGACAGACTTCCTTAAGGATCTTTTATGGACTTCCTTAAGAATCCTCCACACACCCCATGAGGATTAGGTTTGTTATCTTTATGCACTAGTATCGTGCCCAGTACCCATCATATCATTTCAGCTTAAAA
>NC_043703.1:69036486-69097176 GCF_006229205.1 Suricata suricatta | reverse complement strand
GACCTCCGACGGAGAGAAGCCAGTTCCCACAGGGGAGGCAACTCCTGAAGACAGAGCTTCCAGGTGACATGAGCAGCAATTGATGAGTCTTTGTTACCCTCAGCTGAGTCTCATGATGGTCACAATCTTAGGAAGAATGAGGCAAATCCAGGGGCCAAACCTCCCCTGTTTTTTCAGAGTCGCCTCTTTGGGGAGTGGAGAGAATGAACCATGGACTCTGGCCCGGGTGATGTCTGGATCGATGTGCCTCATGTGTGATGCTCGAGGCAAGCAGACTTCTCAGTTCACAGGAAACTCCCATGTGGACATGGTGTCCTAGGCCTTCTGATGGTCCAGACTAATGCCCCACTTGAGCTTTCTGGCCAAACATCAACCAGCAGAAGCTTCTTGGTGCCAATCGCTTAAGTCGAGTTTCTTCTGCTCTTAGCTCTCTGGATAGAGCAGGACTCAAATGTCCTTGTGGGCATCAGAAAGGAAAGATCTTTGCAAACTGCAAGGTGGAAGTGGCTCCGAGGCCTACCTCAGCCTGGGCTTGGGGTGGAGGGCAGCAAGGTGACCCGTCATCCTAGCTTGCCTGAGACTAAGAGATTTTCTAGGAGGAGAGGCTTTCAGATGGAAGACTGGGAAAGTCCTGGGAAAACCAGGATGAGTTGGTGGCTCTAAGGGTGAGCTAGGCCAGAATATTCCTAGGGACACCTGAGCTCCCAGAGGCCACACTGTCCCATCTGACCATGGGAGCCCCAAAGTGCAAAGACAGGACATGATGTAATGGCCCATCGGAGGCTCTGCTGACTCTGGCCTGGGTGGAGAGTCCATGACTGAGGGCACTAAGGGTTGAGTAGAGGTGGAGCAGGCCTCACTGCCTAGTGGTCCTAGGCCTGGGCTCAGTCCCTGCCCTGTTACCCCCTCCATTCTGTGACTTCTCCCTAAGCCTCAAGTTTTGCATTAATTAAACTGGGATAATAATAGCATCAAATTTATGGGATTGCTATAAAGAATAATGAGATAAAGCAACTGAAAAATTTTAGCATATAGTAAGTGCTAAATATTATATTCTAGTATTGCTATATTTATTATATTTATTATCATTACCTATTGTATTCATTTTATATTGCTGCATAGGAAAATCCCACAAACTTAGTTGATTATAATTCTATACATTGCCACCTCACAGTTTTGCTGGATCAGAGGTCATCGTGCTTGAGATGGATCCTCTGTTCAAGGTCTCAGCAGGCCACAAACAACATGGTGGCCTGCATGCAATGTCCACTGAGGCTCAGCATTCTCTTTTAGGCTCACTGATTGTAGGCAGAACTCGGTTCTTTGTGATTCCAAGAGAAAGGCCCTCAGCTCCTGGTAGCCCCTTCCCTAACACACGGGCTTCTCCACAACATGGCATTTTTGCCTCTTTAAGGCCAACAGGAAAGCAATGTTGGTGCCTTTTTCATCTCTGACCTCTAGACCCACTTTTATAAGGTTCTCCTGATTAGGTCAGGTCCACCCAGGTCAAGTTCACTTTTGATTAACTTAAAATCAACTGGTTTGGCACCACAGTGACCTTACAAATTCCTTTCCCTTTTACCTTATAATGTAACTTAGTGCAATTACAATCCAGGCCCTGCTCACGCTCAAGACGAGGGGCAGATTATATAGAAGTGTGGGTCATTTTAGGATTCTAACTACCCATCTTATCTTCCAGTCTCAGAGGAGCCAAAGGGAGTTGAATGGATGGTGAGCTTATTGGTCTTCTGGGCAGAAGCAGGGTGGAGTGTGTGTGTGTGTGTGCACGCGTGTGCACGCACGTGTGAACATTTAGGTGATAATTCTATTAGGAAGGAGTGTGGGGTCTCTTCCAACTCCTTAGAAGTGGGGAAGGTTCATTCATAACCTTTTATATACCTTGTGAGAAGCAGTACAGTGCTAGAACAGATGAAGCTGAGATGAACAGTAAGTGAACTCCACCTTCTCCTTCCATTTAGACTAAAATACCCTATTGTCATGATACCAGTGTCCTTGCTGTGCAACTAGATTTTATATTCCCCCTCCACCCATGCCTTATCCCTGTCAATGTCCCACTCATCACTCCATCGCTCAGGCCCTAAAGGAAGGCACTGTGCCTCCATCCTTCCCTGTCTTCTCTCCCCACCCTTGATCCATTACCAAATCCACCAGTTCTACTCAACACACACCCCCATGGCTGTCCCTGTTGTCTGAGCCAACATATGTCTCTCCTGGACCATTTCCGTAGCCACCTCCATCGGGTGTTATGTCACATGCCCTTGCTGGGAACCTGCCAGGGCATTTTCATTGCTCTTAGGACAAACCCCAAGTGCCTTGATGTGCCCCTCCAGGGCCTGTGCGGTTGGTGGCTGTGTTCCTCTTTGAGCAGCCCCCCTCGGCTCTCTCAGCGTCAGCCCCACTGGCCCTCCTGTTGCTGGCTCTAATGCAGGGCTCCTCCCTCAGGTGCTCTGTGGCTCCCTCCCTCCTTGCAGAGTCTGCCTGTGGTCTCCTCCTCATAGGGCCCTCCAAGACCAGCGCAGCGAGTCTACGCAGAAGCGCAATCCTTCCTCTGCCCCACCCACCATCTCCTACCCTTGCCTTACTTCTGCTTCTCTGTCACCTGAAATTAGATCACTTACTTGGTCCTCTACTTGCCCATGGTCCATCTCCTGCACTGGGATATAAGCTTCTGAAGGGCAGAGATTTGGCCTGTATTGCTCATCCCTCTGTCCCCATGGCCTGGAACAGTGCGAAGCAGCTGATCAGCGCTCCAGACATATCGAATGAGTCTATTCAAGAATAGACTGGGTTGTACGATTGTGTCTGCTGGTTGACGTGACTGTGGGGTAGGTTGTGGTGGTGACAGCTAAGGGGCTGTGAGCAAATTCGGGACAGGGAGCCTCGCAGATGGTCTTAAATTTAAGTAATACTTTAGCTATGAAACCCATTAGAAATGGAGATCTCTCAACGCCACCCCCAGAGATATGATCTGGTAAGTTAGATATTGGGCCCAGGAATTCACATTCTTAATAAGGTTCTCTGGCTTTTCCTGATGCAGCTGGTTGAAGACCACCCTTCTAGAAGCTTTTTGCTCTCTAGCTGTACCACCCAATATGGCGGCGACTAGCCCTTGAAACATGGCTCCTCTAAGTTGAGATGTGCTGTAAATGTAAAATGCACACCAGATTTTAAAGATTTAGTGCCAAAAATGTAAAATATCTCATTCACAATGTTTTTGTATGGATTACACATTGCAATGATAGTCTAGTGGATATAGGTGTTAGATAAAATGTATTAGAATTAATTTCACCTGTTTCTTTTTCTTTTCTTAATCTGACTACTAGAAATTTTAAATTACACACACAGATCGCATTATATTTCTATTGATCCAGAAGTTCTATGGGGGCCCACATGCCTCACCGCTGAAATAAATGCTGGACCTCCCCCTGATCACTTATCTTCAGGTACGATTTCTTGCAGACAGTACTGAAAAATGTGCCAATGAAAGTTACCACAAGAAGCAAACTGGTCCTGTCTAAATCTGGAAACAGTTCTTTGAAGCTTGTTACCATATGATCACCAGAGTGTTTCATTAAGTATTTCTGATCACAGATGTGGCACATTATTAAAATATCATTTTTACGGTCACCCTAGAGGCGACGGTTATCTGAATATGGAGAGAGAAACAGCTTGTGGAGCTGCTGTATAAATGAAATTACTAGAAAGCAGTGCACTCGATTGCATATTGGCTTGGGGGCTTATTCTTATTAAAATGTTTAGATAGCAGTTTCTGTTCATTTTCTGCAGAATTGCTCTCCAAATTAAAAATTTGGCTTGGCACACCAATAGACCAGAGTCCCAGGAGAAGTTTATCCTCCTTTTCTTCTTGTTATCCTTCACTAAGCACTTAGATGCTGCGCTGACAGGGAGCACAGAATGTCTGTGCGGGGCGTATGCATCTGAATTTCCAGCGGCCCTGTGAACAGGCGTACTTGTACTTGCCGTGAAGTCTGCACGGGCTTCAAGAATATCGGAAGGTCTGTCTATAGGAAAGCAGCCGCTGTGTCTCTCTTCTGATCATTTTTAGAAACAATTTTTAACGGAAATTGGCCTTCGTAGTTGAAGACGGTTGCAAAAATGGACTTGCTATTCATAGCCTAGAAGCCACCACATACACATGAAATATAAGCCTTCTCAGAATTCAAACTAATAAATGACTACTCGGCCCATGAACAAGACAGCAGAAGACTGAACATTTGGTGCAGGCTGACTTCCTTCCCTGCGCGTACGTTTGCACCCTCGACGTCAATACCATGGCAACCAGAACGTGGCCGCAGCAACTGTCTGGAGATGTGTCTTCTCACCTGGAGCCCAAGAGCCACGCCCACTGGGCACTCAGCGTCGCTCCCTCACCCCAATTATATTCAAACTTACCGGTGCGTCAGTTAGTGTGGAGAGAGTGCTAGCTGATGCGACTGACCGTGAAGGGGGACGATTCCTGTAACTTCTGTCAGCAAAAGGCCTTATTGGGGTGGGGTGGGGGAGCTGGGGAAAGTGTGTGTGTATGTGTCTAGTTCGTGCCTACGGAGAGGACAAAACCTACATTTTGTGATTCAGCTGACACAGCCTTTCTTGCTCAATCCCCTAGGTTAATGAGGACCGCAGAAAACATAGTGCCTGACCCTCCTCTGATCACAACCCTTGGTTTCAAAGTCCCTGCTTTTCTGAGTTCCCTCCCTACTTCATTCTTCCCCTGTGGTGAGGCTGTGATAGAGGAATTAAATGGGGGAGGCCAGGCAGAGAAAGGAAGTGGGTCGCCAGAAAGTCAAGAGTTGTGTGGGTACTGTTCTAGAATGTTCCACATTACTTCAGGGAGGGATTCTTAACTAGAGTGTTCCTATGAAACGAGTCAAATAAATCTCTGACCTTGATAGAATGCTAAAAAATTAATTTAAAAGGTAGCCATTACTTACTACTTTTATTACTTTTTTTTTTAAGTTTACTTATTTATTTTAAGAGAGAAAGCAAGCACAAGCTGTGGAGGGGAAGAGAGAGGGAGAGAGAGAATTCCAGGTTGGCTCTGCACTGTCAGCTCAGAGCCTGACTCGGAACTCGGACTCACAAGCTGTGGGATCATGACCTGAACTGAAATCAAGAATTTGACGCTTAACCTACTGAGCCACCCAGGTGTCCCTCTGTTGCATTTTAAAGCATTTTAAAGTGTCACATCAGGAAAACTACCACTGAGAGATATGTGCAAGATTGATACTGCTTTTCATATAAAACACAAGACTTGAAAGTAACATTTCCCACTATGTACTTGAGTCAACCTCCTCTGTAACTTGGGGAGACTGGTGAGAAGATTTGAGAGACGCTGGGCTATGAGCACTGGGATCAACAGGAAATAATGAGTAAACCATTTTGGAGTGCAAGGTTGCCTAAAAGGAAGGGTCCATGGACTCTTCAGTGCCTATGGGATTAGAATGCTCTCAGTAGAAGGTTGTCAAAGGTGTTGTTTTTGTTTTTAGGAGAACAATGACTTGCACAAAGCATGATTTTAATAGAATAATCTAGCAATTTTGTTGCAGATAGTTGAGGAACAGAAATAGCTGGCTAGGTGGGGGAGGAGGAACAAGCCGGAGATGATTGGTAGGTAAAAATTTCAATGCAAGATGGTGCCTGGACTAAGATGGTGGCAGGGCAGATGGAGAAGAGAGTGGAAGATATAACGGTATGAATAAATCACGAAGAGGGAGCATGGTTGGTTGCGTGGAAACAAGGAAAGGAGAAGGAGAGTAAAAGAGAATTCTGGATGTTGAGACTGGGTGAGCACAGAATCAGTATGTAATTTAATTTCTGGAGTGCTCCTACCACATCCCAGGCCTAGGGCCGGGTGCTGGGCATCAACAGTGCCCAAGAGAGACAAGATCACCCTTGAGGAACATTTATTCTAATGGGACAGTATCAGTCAGAGAGGTACAGGAATCACTAGAGCAACAGAGATTATAAAAGCATAAGAGTGGGCAGTTTCGACTTACAGTTCTGTGTAAATCACCAAGAAAAATGAAAATCAAGGGACACTGAAAAGTCACTTACAATGAAGAGAAATAAGAATCACTAAATAATCATAGCCATGGCAGTGCTTTTATTATTTTCTCCTTGTGTGTCAGGTAGCATACTATGTGCTTGGTAGGCCTTTTTCTTATTTCATCCGCTAATAACCCACAGGTGAGAACCTTTGCCCAAGGTCAAAGAGCTGGAAGGGAGCATATCCCAGATCCAAATTCAAATCTATTATTTACCTATTTATTTATATTTATGAGAGAGAGAATTTAAGTAGGTTCCATGCTCAACACAGAGCCCAACGTGGGTCTTGATCCCACAACCCTGGGATCATGAGTCTGACACTTAACTGACTGAGCCGTCCAGGTGCCCCAAGTCTATCTCTTTTTAAAGTCATTGTGAACTGACCTTATCCGAAAGGTTCAACCACAACTCATGGGTAATTGGAGGGCATATCATGGCACTGGGACATTTAAGGTGGGTGAGAGTTGGCTCTGTCCTCAATCTTATTATCTTGCTATTAAGAAAGCAATTCTCAGACCAAAGTTGGCCACAAATATAGATCTTTCATTAAAGAAACATTCCTTTAGAAAGCAGGCTCAGGATGGTTCATACAACTGTGAGCTTAGGGATGGCGCTCTTGTCCAAAAGCTTCTCTTGAGTCAGACGCAACGGCATTCAGTGCCGTCCCTTAGCAACATGGCCTCCGGCCTCACTGGGTTCCTACAGCCCGTTCACACATGGGCTGGGGAGCACCCAATATTGACCCAGGCCTCAAAATTTGAATATGTTTCATTTTAACATTGAGAGCCTATTTCTGACATGCATCATGTAGACCAGCAAGCCTCTCGTTTCACCAATAGAATCTCACTTTTGATAGGGGCGCCTGGGCTCAGATCATGATCTCATGGTTTATGAGTTTGAGCCCCATGTCAGGCTCTGTGCTCTCAGGACGAAGCTTGCTTCGTGTCCTCCTTGTTTCTTTCTCTCTTACGCTCTCTCTCAAAAATAAACATTTAAAGAAACTCACTTCCGATATTCACTATCCTAATTTTTAAAGCCTCAGGTGGTGATTGAGAGCAGAAAAACTGATATCTTTCTCATGTAATACCAGCTGAATTTCTCTCTAGCCTCTGAATTTCCAAGGGCCCCTATATGCCCGTAGAGTTGAGGTGTCCAGTAATACAAACTCATGTTCTCATGCTCAGTGTCCAACTATTTTAAAGTAAATTATGAAAATTTTAAAGTAAACCTATACCTTTAACTGTTATTCCATAAAATCTGTGATATGGATTTTTTAAAAATGCTATCAATAAACTATAAAGTACCTGTATTATTCTTTTTGACCAGGAAATCTTAACCTCATGGCCCATGAGTGAAAATGACCAGCTGTCATGATGAGCAAAGGCACTGTGCCAAGGGCTTCAGAGATATCTACTCATTTAACCTTCAGAACAAACCAATGAGGTAGGGGTCCTTATTCCATGCCCATTTTACAAAAGGGGAAACTGAATGTGAACCTTAAAGAGAACGTCATTTGATCCAGGTCAGACAGCTTGAAACTAATGGATGTGGGATTCAGGTATGAACCTAGGGTGTGCGGGAAGCTCAAAAACCTTGAAATTATCGTCAGGATGGTGCATGTGTGGGCACCCATATTGTTCATGTCATTTCTGGGGATGGAGGGTGGAGAAGGGCTGTGGTAAGTTTCTATGACTTTCATTGGATTCTTGAAGACTTTCTGCACCGTGATCTGATCCAGTACCATCAGAATCCAGACGCCTTGCCTGACAACTGCCTGTCATAAGTCATCTTCCTAATGGAAGCACAAAGCAGGCGTTTCCTTTCCTCTTCCGCGGACAGACATATTGAACTGGGTCTTTTAACCTAAAAACACAGCCACATTATCCTAATTTATGGAAAACATGTCAGGTAAGAAAAATCACATTCATAAGAAATCAACTGATTTTCCAGTTTAGAATTGGGCTCAAAGAGAACAAGATGGCTCTGCACTGTGAAAAATAAAAACATGGGTCTTTCTTAAATTGTTTCTCTGTTTAAGACAAGAGACTTAAAGGCATTTTCCTGATAATGGCCTTACCAGCCTTCCAGATTTTACAGGTAATTTCTAACGCTATGGTCCTTTGCTGTTTGAAAAGATAATCTTTGCCCGTATTTATTTGGACCAAAGCAAGATGATCATGTTTCCTTTGGCTTTGGTGGGGTGTTGACAGAACAGATATTTGAAATATGTTACTGTTGCTAAGGCAAACTGACTTGAAAAAGAAGAGGGAGGAGGAGATAGAGGAAGTAGATATTTTCTTGAAACAATTTGTCCTTCCATCTTCCTTCTGAGCTATTTTGAGTTGTAATGAAATCGTATTTCAGGAATTAGCAGGAAAAGAGAATATATGGTTTCTCTTATCCCTTCTCTACTCAATTCATACACATTTATTTTGAAAATTATTTGAAATTTATATAGAAAAAGGCATATAACTTTTACAATAACTTGGCGTGTATTCTACCTACACGTGCCCAGCAATCCACTACTTTACTGCCCAGCCCGTACTCCAGAAATGAGGCCAAAACAGGGAAATGCTTGATTTTCTTTTGAGGCTCGTCTGCCCCAAAGAGTTCCTGTGAGCACGAAGCTTGGCTCAGTCTAATATGAGGATTTGGTTATATTATGCAGAAATTCATGAATTCCCACTGTAATGTTTGCGTATGCAAAATTGAGAAGTATTCTGGGTGACTCTATCAGACTTGAGGGAGAAATTGGTGTGAAAATGGATTTTTCCAAAGCCTCCACATTTCAAATGCAAAAACTCTTTTATCTGGTTACTTCTGGGGAAGTAACAGCCGGGAGTTAATGAATGGGAAGAGACACCCAGATTGCTGCACACTGGTGGGCCCGGATTCCACTTCCACCACCAGTCCTGGTAGAGTCTTAATCATGAGGCTGAGCACCTTGAAAAAGTCTTCTCTGACTGGCAGCGGGTGGCCAGTGTGTTTTGGGGCCACTTTTTCAGAGGCTGTCCTGGTCAGATGCTGATTTATTCACATCCTCTTGCCTGATGCCCAGCTTCCGTGTGACTCCCATCCCCCACGCCTATGTGACCACAGCAAAGGGGAAGCGTTTCAGGTTGGAGTTCGGAGAGAGAGGCTTTTGATATAAATGGTTTCCTCTTTCTTCAAACACCTAGGGCATTTCCACTTTACACTATAATGCTTTGCCTTTATTTTTTCTCTAAATATTTCATTTGTGTTTACCCCAGTCCCAGTTACCTCTACTACATTGTAAATCCATGAGACAAACGCCTTTGTCTTACATTTCACACACACACACACACACACACACACACACACACACACATTTAGAGTGTATTTATTTGGAGAGAGAGAGAGAGCATGTGCAAGTGGGGGAGGGGCAGAGAGAGAGGGAAAGAATCCCAAGCAGGCTCCCCACTGTCAGCACAGAGCCCGTGCCTGATGCAGGGCTCGAACCCATCAAATACAAGATCATGACCTGAGCTGAAATCAAGAGTTGGATGCTTAACTGACCGAGCCACCCAGGCACCCCTCTCTTGTATACTTTTAACCGCAAGGAGAGTGCTATGAGTTTAGTAGATACCCAATGAGTACCGATGTATTAATTCCTTCTTTTGATGTGACAGAAACTTTTGGGGATGTTGTATTTTTTCTAGAAGAAAGATTCATGAGGACAGAAACTATGTATTAGTCACCTTTTCCCCTTATATGAGATCCAGTTTAATTTATTGGTCAGGATACATGCTCAGTAATTATCCTGGAAGAGAGTGAACAGATAAGGCAGTGATGGGTGGACCAAGTTTTTGATGGCCTCACCAGCACAATTCATAGTGTTAGGAAATGGCGATGGGTGGTATTAGGTTTTCTTCCTTGAATGGGACCACTTACCTCGCCCGGTTTGACCATTCTCTTCTCCTGAAACCTTTTCTTCATTTGGCTTTCAACACACGCCTGCAGGCCTGCTACCTTCCTACTTCGTCTTCTGTAGCCGGTTCCTCCCCAACCTCCCCAGTGGTGGAGGGGTCTGGCTTGGGGTGAGGATCTCAGATGTGTTCTTACATTTAAGCTGAATCCCTGAGTATTCTTTACCAATTTCTAAGATTCTGTCTCTATTTTTTTCCATCTCCAGGCCCTTTTTTTTTTTTCAAACCACCAGACTAAAATATCCAGTTGCCCACATGTCTACTTAATATATCTGAAACCGAAACCCCTCCCTTGCTCCAGCCCCACAAATCACTTTCTGCTCTAGGGGGTCTTCATTTCAACACATGGCAGCTCTGTACTAATTGCTCAGGACAAAGCCTTGGAGTCAGCTCTGACTCTGTTTTCGGCACATCCGGTTCTGAGCAAACTGTCAGTTTTGCCTTCCACAGACATAAAAAAAAAATCTGACCCTCCTCACCCCACTCTGTTCTGGGCTTCTGCCATCACTGCAGCGTGAGCTCTGTGAGGATGTACACCTTGTGTGTTTTGCTCGTTGTGGTATCTTCGGTTCGCGGGGCATCGCCTGGCACATCGTGGGTGCTTAGTTCTTGCCTCGATTATTATAGTAATCCCCCAACTCTGGATGTCTCAACCTCAGCGCTACTGGCATTCTGGGCTGGGTAATTCTCTGTTGTGGGGCTTCGTGTGGGCTGTAGGAGGTCAGCAGCATGCCCCGCCCCCCCCCTCCCGCCTCTACCCACTGGATTCCAGTTGCACCTGCCCCTTCCACCACAAGTTGGGACAACCAAAATATCTCCAGACACTGTCAAATGTCCACTAGGGGGCAGAACCGCCACCATAGCTGGTCTGCTTTCTACTGGTGCCCCACGGTGTCAGCAGCCAGAGAGGCTCTTTAAACATAGTTAAGTCAGATCATTGCTTCCCTTCCACTCAGAGTCAAATTCAAATGCCTTACAACACCTGTAAGGCCTCTGTCCTCTCCTCTGACCTCGTCCCTCACCGCTGCTCTCTCTGTCTCAGACTCACTCCTTCCTGATCTTCCAGATATGCCAGGCCTGTTCCTGCTTTAGGGCCTCTACACTCGCTGTCCCCACCGCCTGGAATACTCTGCTTCCAGACCCTCCGTGGAGCCTATAAAGGCAGCATTATTTGCTTCTTGCTGCTCCATAGTCCTCGACTTTACCGCCTCGTGATGGACAAATGTACCTAGAATAGTGCCTGGCAGGGGTTAGGTGCTCAAAACACATGTGTTGAGGGAGAGACAAAAGGATGGTTGGGTGGACACAGAAGACAGTGCTTTATTGAGGTCTTTGTGCTCTTCGTCCTCTTCTGTCTTTGGCTCTCTCATAGTTCTTGCCAAATCACAACTGGTTCTTTTTCCTCCTAACATTGAACATGTGACTGCAACTCTACAAATGGTATGCAACAAACCAATATAGACAACCAAAAGCCTCACAAGGAATATCTTTCAGAACTAGGTTGGACTCCATCCCATTTACGTCCCAGGATTTGGGCTTTATTTGGGGTTGGCAGCACAGCTCAGTGAACAGTGCCTACAATTTGGAGGTGGACTTCCTGGGTACATCCAGACAATTCCTTAGCCCCCGTGTGGTCGTGGGCAAGTAACTTTTCCCACCTGTGCTCCAGGCCTTTGTCTGTAAAATGGGATAGTGCATAACAGAATTCCCAGAGCTATTGTGAGAATGAGGGGAATTGATCATACATGAACAGTGCTGAGGCCTGTGGATACGTATTTGCTAGTATTAGTCTGTGTATATGCCATCTTCATGAGGATCTGGTGCCTGATGACATGGCAAAGCTTTGAAAGTTTCTGCAAGACAGCCTACTGAATGCTACATGCCGTTCCAGGTACTGGGGATATGGGTTGAATAGAATAGGATGTCTGTCTTCCTGGAATTTACATTTTGTTTTGAGGATGCAGACGATGAGCAGACAAACAAAAAATTATGAGCTAGTGGTAAGTGTGATGATAAAAATAGAACAGGGTGAGGAGACGGGAGGGCTAGGGAGGAAATTGCTTTAGGTTTCATGCTCTCGAAAAGCTGCTCTCGGAGGCAGCTTTCAGCTGTTACCCGAATGACCAAAAGCAGCAGCCGGCCGAACACCTAGAGCAAGAATTTTTCAAACACAGTAACCAGTTCATGCAGAGCCTTCAGCAGGGATCAGGCGTGGCATGTTTGAGGAGGAGAAGGCAGGCCATGTGTTTCAGGTGGGGTGAATGCCGTTGGGGAGGGTAGAAGAAGAAAGCGAGGTCAGAGGGGTCGAGTCATGAGCATTGTAGACCACACCAAGGGGTTTGGATGGATTTTTTTAGAGGGCTGGGAATCGCGGGAAAGCTTAAAATGGGAGAATGACATTTTACAAAACATCCCTCTGGTTGCTGCTGGGTTGAGAATGGGCTGTCGTGAGGCAAGCCCTAAAATAGGGACAGCAGTGGGGGACAATGACAAGTAAAACTCATGGCCAGTGAGGGTGATGATGATGGAGGGTGTCACCACGTGATGCTTAGATGCCGCTCGGAATCTCGTTACTAACGTGGGGTGTCGTGACACCAGCGGCACGTGGTGCTCGCTGTCCTGACCAGACCTCCCAGCCCCGATGGTGATGGCCTTACCCCATCCGCTCTCTTGCCTTTTTTCCTCTCAGAGATTTTACTGTAAACTTGTAATGTGATCAGTGTGAGGGCCAGGGGGTGAGGCTAGATTCCTTTTGCTTCTAGAACTTTCTCCCCTGGCTCCTAGGAATCTTAAGAGAAGCTAAACTTGTGTTGAATCTAAAGAGAGAGAATAACAGTGTCTAAATAAAGACCAGACAAGAATTCTGGGCCGACAGTGGACTATTTATTAAATATCAGCTTTTGGACAATGACAGTAACTATATGTGAATGATATTTGTTTTTAAGAATCTTGAAAAAAAAAAACCAGAGACGTCTTCTGAAGGTTAAAAACAGAAAGGCCCCTTGTACTCCTGTTCCATAAATTCTGTTATGAATGAGGTTGTATGTTTCACATTTAATACACAGTCACTGGCTTGGAAGGATTTCTTTTCTGGATCTGATGGACTGAAGGCCAATGTTTTTTTTTTTTTTCCTGTGCTAATTTACACCACTATTTATAGACCTACCATTTCCATACTTAGCATACTTTTCAGATTGCAGGAAAGAGGCCAAATGGAATTGCTATAGGTCTTCTGTCTCCTGGTTATTCACACGAGGCAAACTGCCCTGAGTGAGACCAAGTCCCTGAGGCGATGGTCTTTGATCAGCCCACGTCGGCTCGCTCCTCCATTTGTCCCTACGAGATCACTTATTGGGCAGCCTGCTTTTGGGTTGCCAGATGAAATTACAGGACATCCAGTTAAATTTGAATATAAAATTTTAAAATAGGAAGAACTTTTTTAGTATCAGTATGTCCCAAGCTTTATAGGGACAGATAGTAGTTGTTTATTTGAAATTCAAACTTAACTGGACATCTGTGCTTTTATTTGCTGACGTGGCAAGCCCAACCCTGGTTGGGGTTGGGTCTGAAGGATTTCCAGCAGGAGAGATCGCTTAATGCCACACGCTGGCTGCCTCTTTGGGCCTGTCCAACTCCGGTCACCCACTCGCCTCAACCCAGCAGGATTGCAAATGGGTATTGTCACTGGAGTGGCCAGCTCTCTTCACCTACCTTCCCATGTCTCAGTTAGACTCCCAGCACTATATTTAGGACATTCTTTCCTTCCTCCCTATCGTAGAAGCTATTTTCCATCCATCTATCCGTCTGTCTGTCCGTCCATCCATCCAACAAGAACACCTTTCAAGTATCAGACACCAGGCGGCAAATCCATAATCTCCCTGGGAATGTGTCATGTGGAGGATTCGTGCTCTCTCTCAGAGCCAGCTTCTTGGAAGTCCTCCAGAACACAGGAAGCAGCTGTTGCAGTGAACAAAACAGCTCTGATCCGAGCATCTCTGGACTTGTCCAACTGAGCCTATATATCTTGGATGCCACCAGTTGTCCTGGAACGAGTCCTGACCTGGGAGACGTGGAACAGGGAAGCCGAAAGCCAGACGGGACTGTCTTGTCCTCGAAGTTAGGGAAGGCTCCTTGTTGTAACAAACAGACTTCAACATGGGTAATCACACTAGTTTATTTTTTGCTCAAGAAATACTTCTGGGCAGGTGTAGAGGTTTGGGGGGCCACCCACTCGGCACAGTCATTCGTGGACTTGAACTGGCAGAGGCTCTGCAGGTCTTCACCAGGTCACTGGTCATTTCCAAGGTTGCCCAGGGTCGTCATCAGTCCAGCCGGCCGTAAGAGGACCAGAGCATGGAGGCGCCCGTGGGAGATTTGACCAAGCCCAGAAGTGGCCCACGTCGTTTCTTCTTGGGTCCCTTGGACAGCCACATGGCCAGGTAGCATGCCCCCAGGAAGAAGACACGAACACGGATTCAGTTAACTTCTCTGAGCCTCAGTTTTCTCATCTTTGAAATAGTCCACGGATTGCCAGCTGGTAAAATGTCTGCTGGGACCCACTCCTGGCAGGTCCGACAGTGCTCCCCAGCCCCCGCTTTGCCAGTATTGGACTTCCCACCCCCATTCTGGGGATAAAGGAGATCTGATCCCTTTTCCGTTTTCCCAGCTGCCTGCTTCTTGGTTCTCACCCTTCTCAGACCAGCTGCCTGGAGTGAAGCCACTTTATCTCACAGGTTATGTTCGAGCAGCTCACTGACTGACACTTTGCAACTTTGAGTGCATTTCTCCGTAAAGGCAGCTGTACAGAGATCACGGCCAAGGTCGGGCCTCCAGCTCCCGGCCCAAGGCAACTCTAAGGGGTGGGCTGGAGAGAGCCCCTGCACCTGGGCAGTTCCCACGGTAGCATCTGAGAAGGTTCTGCAGCAGGGAGCCAGTGGAGTTCGGAGCCCCATAGGCTTTGTGAGTGGCTGGTTCCCATGGCAACCATGGGGTGGCCTGCACAGCTGCCGGGAACTGAGTAGCCTTCGTTAGAAGCTGACAGTAAGCCCTGTTACAAGCTTAGGGCTCCTAAGCCTGGAATTGCCTGGGGCTGCAACCTGGAGCAGCACGCCTTTCAAGCTGGGCTAGTTCCTTACCTGCGTGCCCGACGCAGCTCTGTGTCCGTGTCAGTGAAACAAACATTTAGTGATCATCTGCTTGGCAAACACTGCGGTGGGTGCTGAGAACCCAGGAATAAGACACAGTCACAGGCCCTTGCGTGCCAGCCTCCAGGGGTGAAGTAAACACACACCTAGGGCAGAGCAGGGCAGTGCCGTGTGACCCAGGCAAGGGAGAGGCAGTCGGGAAGGCTCTGAGAAGAGAGCTTTGGTCTAAGCCATGGCCATGGCATGTGCAGAAGTATGGAGTGCAGCTGCAAAGACCCTTCGCTGAGGTCATGTACAGGTCATGTGTGTGTGTTTGCGTGCGCACCGCGTGTGCCGGGAGGAATGGCATGGGAGCTGTTGGCAGGCATTGGATCCAGAGCACCCTAAGGACCTTGGGTGATGTGGGCTCAGACGTCTTCTCTAGGATGAGCATTCAAGGAGGATGAGTCCAATGGATCCATGAATATTTTCAAAAATTGTATCTAGTTTTAGATTCCTTGAATTCATATAAAATGGAGAAAAACTTGGGGATACTTCTCAGATGTTTGGCAAATCTTACCCACTGACAAAACCCATCTCCACTATCCAAATGATCATGACTGTGGTTTTAGCCTGGAGTCTAAAGCTGTAACTGGCTGAAAAGCTGGAAGACTTGTCATGGCAGTGTTTGTCCTGCAGGGGGCGTCTTTGTACATAGTGGACATTCTTTCCCTTGGCTCCCCGACCCCCCCACCCCCACTCTCCACATCTGCTCTCCAACCTGAGGCCTACCTTAAAGTCCAGGTGTCCACACTCCCTGTATGACCAACAGTCCTGGCTTTATTACTATAAGTACCACGTGCCACGAAACTTCTCAGTCCCAGTGGTCACTGTCAGGACAGAGAGGAAAGTCTGAGTCCAGACCTCAGGTTTATAAGACATTGACTGGTATGTGAGGCTACAGAGACAAAGTTGGTTTTGGGGCCAGGTCTGCCCAACAGAGGCTTGATTTCTCTGCTCGATCTTTTTCTGTGTGATGTTGGACAAGTTACTGCACCTTTCTGAACATTAGTTTCTCATCTGTTATAGGGGAAAAAAGAATACTTATCTAAGGGAATGGAAATAATATACGTTAAACATCATCACCTAGCAAGTGCTCAGGAATGGTGTTATTTTCTAGGGGAAGGCATATCAACAGTCACCATATTATGTGAACAAATGTATTGAGCTTTTATACTGAAGGTTGAGGATACAAAAGAGGAGCGTGTAACTGCCTCTAGGGGTCACGGAAGCCCTTCATTTGCTACCAATTGCTGACAGAACTCCCAGGCATGGCTCTCACACATCCACTGTGGACTGTGATTAAAAATTAGAGAAAAAGGGGCCACCTGGGTGGCTCAGTCAGTTAAGTGTCTGGCTCCGGCTCAGGTCATGATCTCACAGTTCGTGGGTTCGAGCCCCGCGTCGGGCTCTGTGCTGACAGCTAACTCAGAGCCTGGAGCCTGTTTCAGATTCTGTGTCTCCCTCTCTCTCTGACCCTCCCCTGCTCATGCTGTCTCTCTCTGTCTCTCAAAAATAAATAAGAAACAGAAAAAAAAATTTTTTTTAATTAGAGAAAAAGGAAATGCAACATAGTGAGAACATACTGAGTAGCAGACAGATTTGAGTAGTGAGCTAATGGACACCAAGTACAATCAGTCTCCAAATTCCTGTTAAGTTCCTGTAGGGGATGAACCTGTCAGTGGGAGAGTCTAAAACCTGCAAGTGCTCTGGAGCAGAGAACTGGGTAGGCCTAGTGAGAGAGCATGGATATTCCAGAATTTGTGGGAAGTTCTGGAATATTCTAGTATATTTTGGAATGCACTTCCTGTGGGTGGAACCAGAGGGCAGGGGAGTTTCACACAACTGTGTTTGTGAGGAGTGGGTTTTGTTGACTTGTCTGCTTGTGGGGTACCCAAGGAGGACCACAACAGGCTTGTAGTCACATCTGGAGAGTTCTGCCCCTTTAAAGAGACCAGGACTCCAAGAAGTGACACAAACTTCCTTTAAGAGTGTAGCCAGGTCTACCTGTACCCGATTTCTTTCCCCAAAAGCCCGAGTAATATTAAATGTGGAAAACTGGTACCTTCCTCCTCTCCCCTCCATTCTTGGATGTCTCCTCTTCAAGGTCATCATTTGTGCTGAAGCTGTTGAGAAGGTACTATTCTTTCTTGTTCAGGAATTGTAGCTCCTTGACACCTGAGAGTGTCACTGACAATGACAGGTAGCAAGATTAGTGATGAGCAGGTCTCCAACCTCTCAAGAATGCTTCATCTCTCAGGACCAATGGTGACGGGGAAGATGGCGCTGGAACGAACAGCTGGACCTGGTGCCTTTGCCTCAGATACCATCCAAAATGGTGGGTCATTAAATATCAGGCACATGCCCTCCGCAGAGCTGTGTGAGGAGGCAGCTTATTAACAAGGGCAAGTCTGGGTCTGCTGTCCTGTGGGGACCCGAACAAATGTTCTGCCCTGACTTCTCTGTTAATCCATCTTTCTGCCCTTCAGCTCTCTGAGGGACTAAACATCATTACCAGGACCACAGGTACCCCTTTACCTGTTGAGCCTCTACCTAGGGGACCACTGTTAGATGGCATTTAAAATGTAAGCTCCGATGCTACCCAAAAAAGCTAAAGATGGCGGCGGTAGCGTCAGGTCGCTGGCTCGGGGTCCGCTGCAGGATTTGCCTGCCGCTGAAGGGCCGGCGGGCAGCTCTGTGTGGACAATCCCCCAGTTGCAGATTTTATTCTGGAAGTGCAACCCTCCCAAAGGCTGAAGGAGCTAATGTAACAGGGATTGAAGAAGTGGTCATTCCAAAGAAGAAAACCTGGGATAAAGTGGCTGTTCTTCAAGCACTTGCATCTACAGTGAATAGGGATTCCACAGCTGCCCCTTATGCATTTCAGGATGATCCTTATCTCATACCAACATCCTCTGTGGAATCTCGTTCGTTTTTATTGGCAAAGAAGTCTGGGGAGAATGCAGCAAAGTTTATTATTAATTCACATCCCAAATATTTTCAGAAGGACATAGCTGAACCTCATATACCGTGTTTAATACCTGAGTACTTTGAACCTCAGATCGAAGATGTAAATGAAGCAGCCTTGAAGGAAAGAATTAAGCTCAAAAAAGTCAGAGCTTCGGTGGACATGTTTGATCAGCTCCTGCAAGCAGGAATCACTGTGTCTCTGGAAACAATTAATAGTCTCTTGGATTTGTTGTGTTATTACGGTGACCAGGAGCCATCCGCTGATTATCATTTTCAGCAGAGTGAAAAATCAGAAGATTTGGAAGAGGCCATAGAGGAAAATGATGAGAAATCTAAGAAGGCTGGTCACCAATCTGGAGTCATGTGGAGAGCAAAAAATAATGCTGAGAGAATCTTTGCTCTAATGCCAGAGAAAAACTCATATTCCTACTGCACAATGATCCGAGAATTGGTGAAGCACCGAGCTTTTGGGCAGGCATTAAACTTGTACACTGAATTACAAAACAACAGACTCCATGCTGATGTGTACACCTTTAATGCATTGATTGAGGCAACAGCATTGAGCATGAATGAGAAATTGGAGGACAAGTGGAATAAGATACTGGAGTTGCTGAAAGAAATGGCTGCCCAGAAGGTGAAAACAAATCTACAGACATTTAATACTATTTTGAAATGCCTCCGAAGATTTCGATCATTTGGAAGATTGTCGGCCTTACAGACCTTTCGTGAAATGAAAGCCATTGGAATAGAACCCTCGCTTGCAACGTATCACTATATTATTCAGCTATTTTATCAACATGAAAATTCTTCAAAAGGATCATCCTTCATAATCTATGATATTATGAATGAAATAAAAGGAAAGAGATTTTCCCCACAGGACCCAGATGACGATATGTTTTTTCAGTCAGCCATGAGAGCTTGCTCATTTCTCAGAGATCTAGAACTTGCTTACCAAGTACATGGCATTTTAAACACTGGAGACAACTGGAAATTCATTGGCCCAGATCACCAGCGTAATTTCTATTATTCCAAGTTCTTCAGTTCGCTTTGTCTAATGGAACAAATTGATGTCACCTTGAAGTGGTATAAGGACCTGATACCGTCAGTATTCTTTCCCCGTACCCAAACTTTGATTGATCTTCTCCAAGCACTGGATGTGGCCAACCGGCTAGAAGTGATTCCTCAGATTTGGAAAGACAGTAAAGAATGTAGTCAGACTTTTCGCAATGACCTGAAAGAAGAGATTCTGATGCTCATGGCGAGGGATCAGCACCCACCAGAGCTTCAGGTGGCGTTTGCTGACTGTGCTGCTGATATCAAGTCTACTTATGAGAGCCAGGATGCCAGACAGACTGCTCCCGATTGGCCAGCCAACCCTCTGAACTATATCGCTGTCCTCTTTTTAAGGGCAGGGAGAACCCAGGAAGCCTGGAAAATGTTGGAGATTTTCAGGAAGCATAATAAGATCCCTGGAAATGAGTTGCTACATGAGTTTATGGACAGCACAAAAGCATCCAACAACCCTGCACAGGCCATTGAGATCGTGAAGCTGGCCAGTGCCTTCAGCTTGCCTGTTTGTGAAGGCCTCGCCCAGCAAGTGATGGCTGACTTTGCAATCAGCCAGGAACAAAAAGAAGCCCTTGGAGACCTAACTTCACTGACTAGTGACAGCAGTAGTGACAGCGACAGTGACATCAGTGAAGGCAAATGAAAGTGGGCAAATCTGCAACTGTGGCCTAGCATAGCAGAACTGACCGTATTATGAAGAAAGAACAGGGAAGGGGCTGAAAAAGATGGAGACACAGAATCTGAAGCAGGCTCCAGGCTCTGAGCTGTCAGCAAAGAGCCCCACGTGGGACTCAAACTCATGAGCTGTGAGATATGCCTTGAATCGGAGTCAAATGCTTAACCGACTGAGCCACCCAGGTGCCCCTCCATTCTCTCATTTTTAAATGTTTATTCATGGACTAGTGAAATATTAGCCTCTAACAGTAAAAGATGTTCTATTTCTCCGTGCCAAAATCCAAAAATAAAATAAAATAAAATAAAATAAAATAAAATAAAATAAAATGTAAGCTCCTTAAGGTATAAATGTCCTTGACAGCAGCATCCCACCTGGGCTTCATCTCACAAAGTGGCCCTGGCAGCAGGCGGAGGGCCTTCTCTATGGCATTTTTCTACGCATGATTTGGATTACTAAACAAATAAATTCCTAAGTAGGGCCCCCGGAACTCAGTCCCATAAAATGTGCTCTTAAGTTATAATGAGTTAGGTGGAATGGCCAGGGGAGGTTGGTGTGGAGGGCAGGAACCCATCACCTTCTCTGTCTATTCATCGGATCTTATGTTGTTGTGAGTGCGTTATCATGGGGGTTCATTATGTATCAAATAGAAGCATCATTTCCACCAAGTGCAAAAACAGCAAACTTTACCTGCATTTCCAGGTGTAGTTCGTGTGGTAATGAGAGATTTGCAGGCAGATAGGCCTTGGTTTGAGCTGCACAGGAGGTCTGGGAAGAGCTCCGTCCAGATGAGTTAACCCCAGTACCATAGCCCCTTCCTGTCACCGGAGCAAGGAGACCACGTGTGGGATGGGGCTGACTCTGGTGCACACCTGCCAAGCCCCTGCACTGGGCAAGGAGCCCCTCGGAACCGCGGCTGGGTGCCCCCTCCCCCGAGGACCTGCTAGCGAGCGGGGTAGGACTTCTGGATTCCATGAGGCTGCAGCTGTCCCCGCCTGGACGCCGTGAGCAGAGTGTGGGCCTGCTTTCCATCACTTGAGCGTTGATTTGGCCTGTAATCATCATCAGAGGGCACATTCCAGGTTTGTGGTGTAAGAAAAAGCACACTTTTTTCGGCAGCTGAGGGCCCATTCCATTCGGAGTCTTTAATGCCACTCCAGGCTCAGCACTGCTGCGTCTCCTATCTGACTCCGACCACACAGCTTTGATTTCGGAGGCAGAGCGGGCTCAGTGCTGGGAAAGGCACACAGGCCCCTTTTCTGGATATCCCCAAGTGCCAATGTGACCAGATAAACATGTGCTGTTACTGTGCCAGGAATTCGGCAGGGAGGCTTGGGGCTCTGCATCTTAACGAGAAACACCCAATAAACCACCGGCCTCGAGGCTCTGTTGTTTTAGTGCAGGGCTTAAATGCAGTCTCCTTCAGGCCAGATTGTTGCTTGAAGCCCCACATGGAATGCGGCTTCCTAAACCCCAGCCTGATCAAACAGAGCTGACTGGGCTGGTCTTACACACGGCGGGGGGGTGGGGTTCCTCAGCGCATTAACCCACTCTCCTGTGCACATCAGGGTGATACGCGAGGACAGGGGAAGTGGATGCTCTCTGCTCAGCCCCTCTCCCATTCACCCATCGGAGACTTTCCAAGCCAGCCAGCTAAGGCCCAGGGTGCACCCCGGGCGCCAAGGGACGGAGTCTGTCTCTGAGTGCAATGAACCCACTTTCGGCGTTTAAGTTATAACTCACCCAGGTACTCGCAGTCAGCTTGCTGACAATCAAGGATGGATGGAATTTCTATTGGCCAGATAACCAGAAAAAGAAGGCTTCTGTTTTAAAGAGCCTCACTTAAGGGGGGAAAAATACACACACACACACACACACACACACACACACACACACACTTTAGCTACAGGCAGGTTCTGTTGTTGCTGAGACCTCAAGGAAGCTGGGCTGCTGGCTGCCGGCTTGGCTGAATCACAGTTAGAGGGTGGCCTTCGAGGCTGAGGCCACTGAAGCACAGCAGATGGCGCATGCGCAGAAAAGCCCTCATGGTCCGTGGGGGCCAGCGATGAAGAAGTCATGGCTAGCTCTTGATGCTCAGGAATCTGGGGTCAACTCGGGATCAACGGCGCCAGAGGATGTGAAACAATTTTAACGAGCTAAGCTCTGGTCATATCAATAGCAGAATGCAGTTTGTGCAGATACCGTTGTACCCTCCTAAATTAAGTCAACGTTTTCCGGCCACAAGGCCTTTCCCGCATCAAGCGAGATCGCCCACGGTTAAGGTTTAACCACCTGTCAGGGCAATGACCCATGACCTGATCAGTCACCTTTTGCCGTGTATGTAAAATTCGTAGTCATTGGGGAGGTGTCTGCCAACTTCTGATGAACAATTGAGTGCAACCTAATCTGAGTTCACCCACGTCTTCCATTTGTAAGCTGTAGGTTCTCACGAGTTTTTGATAAGAATGGATATGTCTCTCTCATTGTTGCACCTGCCTGATGCAATGTTAACTTGATGGCAAAGCTGAGTTTTTAAAAATGTTTATTTATTTATTTTTGAGATAGAAAGAGAGAGAGTATGCACACAAGTTGGAGGGTTGGGGAGGGGCAGAGAGAGAGAGACAGGCAGGCTCCAGGCTCTGAGCTGTCAGCACAGAGCCCAATGTGGGGCTCGAACCCGCCAACTGTGAGATCGTGACCTAAGCGAAAGTCAGATGCTTAACCAACGGAGCCACTCAGGTGCCCCCTGAATTGGTTTATTTAGCATTTATTTATTTTTGAAAGAGAGAGAGATAGAGTGTGAATGGGGAAGAGGCAGAGAAAGACGGAGACACAGAATCTGAGCTGTGAGATCATGACCTGAACCAACATCGGATGCTTAGCTGACTGAGCCACCCAGGTGCCCCCAAAGTTGAATTGCAGGCACTGGGAACTTCAGAAGACCCCACGCAGGGGGAAGGTGGGGAGAGAGCTGAGACTGACTCCAGGTGGAGGGAAAAGTGAGGTCTCCTGGCTTTGTCAGGACTCAGAGGCACATAATCAGAGGCCAGACGGGATAAGCTGGGAACACAGGCTTGGATGCCCAGAGGGGAGCAGAACCCTCCCCGGCCAAGCTTTGCCACAGCTGCTGTGGGAATCCTGAGGTTCGCTTGCTGGCCCGGAACAGTTCCTTAGTTTCTTGCTGCCCAAGCCCTTCTTTGCTGAAACTGGCAACTTTGTCCCCTGACTCCAGCCATGTGGACACCATGACAACGGGGCTGTCATCCCTTTCTGTGACTCTGCCTCCCTGGCCTCAGTCCCCTTGAGGAGAGAACATTGGAGACTGTCCCTCCCTGAGATTTATCGGCACTGCAGCTGGTGGAGGAGAGGGGTTCCTTATTGGGAGGGAGAGAAGAAGAGGCTGGAAGCTGCTGGTGATCATGTCCCCCATGTCCTGGAGGAAAAGATCCACTACCTTTGGGTGAGAATGAAACTAACATGCAGGGAGAAGAATGTGGCAAAAGGGGCCGGAAGATCCTGTCTGAACTTGAGTCCCTGCTTCTGCAGTTTCCAACGCTAGGGTGCCTTGCCATTGTTTGATTACATAAATCGAAGTGTGCCTCGTTTCACCCAAGTTCAAATTGCGTTCCTTGCTATTATACTCGCCGGCAGTTTCTTAGCATTCTCCATGTCATATTATTACTATTCTTTCTGGTGCACAATTTTTTGGCACATTTTGGCAGCCGAGGGCCCATTTCATTCAGCAACCCCCCGCGTGCGGGGCTGGCGTAGGCAGGAATCACACCGTGCTAAGGCTTGGAAGACCCAGAAGGCTTTGCGTCTTACCCTCAGAATCTGGCACTGAAATCACATTTTCAGTTCCTGTTTTATAACTGAGTCAATAGTCAGTTATACTCAGTTATAAATAGTCAGTATTCAGATATTAAATAGGAGCTAAAAAGTGTTACTTCAATCTGCACCTAGTGAAACATTTAGTGTTTACTAAGAAAGGTTAAAGGCAATGAGGAAAGTGAAATCTGGTATGACTGTAATACTTTTGCGAATACTAGGGACTGTGGTCTTGGTGGGCTTTGGTGACCATTAGCCTCCACCCTAATGAGGCACAGGCCAGTAAGATTTAGATCAGAAAGCAGATATCCCCCAGGCTTTCCAATCCATCCTACAAATCTCGGTTTAGATCAAATAACTGGAGCATGTATCATGCTGGAGACATAAAGGTAATCCCCATCTTAGAGACAGACCCGTTGGTACATCTAACGTGCTGATCTCGTCCTATTACTCAAGGAGCCGTTAGCAGACTCCCCAAACACGCTCTGAATAAAGTGCTAACTGGGTCCAGCTCTCAGGGCCCCCACATGACGTTCTCCAGCGAGCCTGACACCCCTACCTTCCGGGTGCCTGGAGCTGACTGGCCTCCAAGACGCTGAGGAGCATCTCCTGTTACCCCCGCCCCCAACTGTCCACCTCTTACCCACCTGTACGGTCCAAGTCATCTTCTTCCCTCTTTAAATCTTCCCAAATCTGGTTCTTTTACAGCTTCCTGGTGGAATTTCCCCACCATTTTGTTTTTGAACTCCCTCAAAAATGGTTGATTTTGGGGCGCCTGGGTGGCTCAGTCCATTGAGCATCCAGCTTCGTTCAGCTCAGATCATGATCTGACAGTTCGTGGGTTTGAGCCCCGCGTCGGGCTACCTCAGATTCTATGTCTCCCTCTCTCTCTGACCCTCCCCTGCTCACACTCTCTCTCAAAAATAAAACACTAAAATATATATTTTTTAAATGGTTGTTTTTAAATGGTGTCCTTATCCTATATCCAGGTGTCTCTGGGCAAACCATGCCGTCCTTGAGGCCTGCCAGCAGCTATGTCTTGTGCATTCAGAGAATCCCCGGGGCAGCAGACAGGGCCAGAGCAGAAGTTCTGGGTTGGAGTCTCAGTTGTGGGATCTCGGGCCGCTGTCCAATTCCTCTTCTCTAGAAGGCTGCCTCCGTGCGCGGGTCCCTCGGCTCCCTCCGCACCTCCCTTCGCTGCCTGCTGCCCTCTGCCATCTGCGTTCTTAGCTCATGGCTTTCTTCATTAGAGGGACCCCCTTCCCCTCAGTCACTCCTGCTTCCCACCAGAGACCCTCCCTCTGGCCTCCCAGTCCGGGGCATACCCCTAACTGAGTCTCGTCACCCCGCGCCGGCCTTTTTTGTTAAGATGTTTGCCTTCCCTGCCTGCCAGGAGCGCTTGAAGGTCCGAAAGGTCATTCAGTTCATCTCCGGTCCCCAGGGTTATTGGCAAGGACTTCATACAGGTTCATGTTATGACTGTGAAGTGGGCCTGCCTACCCCACAGCATGAGCTCCCCCAAATAAAGTACAGTAAAGTATTATTGCTGTGATAATGACAGCTGACCGAACGGCCACATGCTTGGTGCTGTTCTGGACCTTTGTCTCCTATCATCTTACAGCAGAGCCCACGAGGCAAGGACTATCCTTATCTCCGTTGTTAAGATGCATGTAATAAATGACCATAGACCTAACAGTCTAAAATGGACGTGTCTGCAAGCCTACCTTCCTTCTGGATGTTCTGGGAAAGAATCCTTTCCTTGCCTTTCTCCATTTCTGGAGAAGTAGCCCGCACTCCTCAGTTCCTGGCCACATTGCTCCGGCCACCCAGACATCGGCTTCCCTTGTCCCATCCCTACGACTGACGCTGACCCTCCTCTCTCCCCCTTGTGAGGACCTGGCGACAACACTGGGTCCACCCAGATAAGCCAAGATGACCTCCTTGTCTCGGGACGCTTCACTGAATCACATCCACAAGGTCCCTTTTACCATGTGAGGCCACACCCTGCAGGCGTTAGGACCAGGGCATCTCCCAACGCCAGCCTTCTGCCCACTAGTAAAGACGCCAGGAAACAGGCATTCTGGGACATGTGCTGACGGCCGTAAAGCACTTCCTCTGTGGAAGATCTTAGTCCCCCCTTAGCATCAAGCACGTGGGAGGTGCTCAGTGGACGCTTGTGTTACTGAAGTGACTCTTAAAAAGTGAAATGAATTGTCCCAGTATCTACTGAAACACTTGCTCGGAAATTTAAAAAATACAGTTTTCCAGCGTTGCTTATTGTCTTCGGATTCTAGAGGCCCTCTTCCTCTCGTTTTCAATGATCCTGTGACATCCGACCACTGTATTATCTCCTCAGGGCTCTCCATGAGGCGGTGTTTCTGAGGGAACAAGGTCGTCCTGACCAGCTCCGAATGAAGAAGTCTCGCATTCAGGCTGCAGTGAAACAGTGACCGGACAGGTGGTCCCATCTGGGAACATGGATTGGAGACACAAAGTTTCTATTCCCAGGCCATTCAGTCTGCCATTTAGCACTGGTAGTGTGCCTTCCGTGTGCCAACCTTGGACAGCATTCTGCGGGACCACAGGTGGGCACAGGAGATTCGGAAGAGCTCACCGTTCACAGAAGGGACGAGTGTTTACACGTGCAATTATGATGCTGCCTGTAAGGCGTAGGAACCCGGGGAGAAGCAGGCAGCACAAGTCTGGTTGTGTCTAAAGGCCCGAGGCTCCGGCCTGTGTGAGAAGGCACTTCTGGACGTCAACGTGGCTGCCAGCCATCCAGGGAACAGAAGGCAGAAGGGCCTGCTGTGGCTGTTGGATCCAGAGGTCTGTGGGACGAGCCGAGGGAGAATGCCTGTAAACGGGCGGGACTTGAAGATGAAGGTGGAGTGACTTCCCTCTCTCTCATGATGTGGTTTCCTGTCTTCTGTTCACTGCAGGTAGCACAGCACCTCGGTCCTGCATCTATTTTCTTTTGTCTCTGACGTCTTCCCATTCCCTTGAGTCTTAATATATGTTGTGAGATAGGACAGAGCCTATTTTCCCAGTGGGCATCCATGAAGCATCAGGAAGGTTACATCAACCTCGTAGGGAAGCTGGGAGGCATTCCCTGTAGAGAGGAGCCTTCTCCCTGGTCTCAGGGATGCCCAGTCTCTGAGAGCATGCTCCTGGCAAAGCTTCAGGGTTACAAAGAGCAACATTGGTTCCCTTTTTTCATTGTTACAGTTCCCGACTCTGGCTTCATCCCCTGGTTTGACACCGAGTCGCTGTAAGACTCTGAGGAGATTCGTTAACCTCTCTGAGCCTCTTGTTTCTGGGTGACACCATAGTCCCTTCTCTGGTTGTTGTAAGGATTAAAACATTCAACGTATAAGAAGCTCCTAGAGGCTGGAGCTGAATGGGCACAAGAAATGTGCCAATTCCCTTCTCTGGGAAACTCTGCCCAAGGAAAGCTTTAATTACAGTTACTTTCTCTTCCTCCCAATGCAAGAATTTGTTTCTAAGACAATGAACAGACTGCAGAGTTCTGCTACTTACCAGCCACCGGTAGCCAACAGACTCCCTTTATTGGCACCAACACTGTCTCTCGAAGCTGGGACACTTAGACAGGTGCCAGCATGTGGCTCGGTGGCTCCTGGCACACCCAGATCTATGACAGTCATACAAGACGTGTGCTTCAATAGCTACCATGCTCAGAGCCACCCAGCACGGCGGGGCTCGAAGCAAATCTGAGAAGCAAGACAGCCCTGGCGTCAGCCGAGCCCAGCTTGGTGGAGCAGACGTCTTGATGGGAGTCTCATCAACAGACTGCGCAACCTGTGGCACTGAAAATCAACGACAATTACCTCCACTCAAGATCAGGAACAAATATCAGGCATGAGATCACTTGTCAAACTTAGCCAGTTGGAGTGGTTCCCGACCCTATTTCTCTGAGTGTCCAGACACTAACCTAAGTTCCTGGTGTGGATGCCCGGCAAGAATGTTATGGGCAGGCGGGGGAGAAGCAGACACGCTGAGGTGCCAGCTCCTTGATGCCGCAGAAATATCATGACTATTATTTTTTCTGTTTTACAGGTAAGGCTATCTGTGGCTCAGAGGAGGGGAGTAATGTACCCAAGATCGAATATCTATTATTGCCTCTAAAGGCTTGGCATGGAGGAAAGACTAACACAAGGAGAATATCCTAGCATCTTTGAAAGCCTCTTGAGGAAGTGGGTCCCAGGTGGGTGCCAGAGTGGCCCACATGCCCCGGCTTCATCTGATGCCCAGATGCTGGGAATTCTTTTGCTAAAGGCGGCCCCGATGCCAGTGGCTGTCTACATTTCTTCCACCGAATGTGGCTCACACAGTGTCTCTCTAGGAAAGTGAATAGGATCGGGTCAGGCCCACATGCCAGACAGGCGGCCCCAGGGACAAAGGCCATCTCCAGGGTAACTGAAATCCACACTCTTGAGCGCTTTATGGTGAGACTCTAATTCTCTCTTGGATTCTACCCAGGAGCAGTGAGGTAAAAACACCAGGGCACATCAGAAGATTCGGAATCCAGAAGGTTGGCCGCACTGCCTGCTGACTGTTTCATGGGGAGAACATGGCTTGGGGTCCCCTGTAGACTCCATGAGTGCCCCCTCTCGTGGGAACCCAGTATTTCTGTGCCTGGACAGAAAGCATCCTGGGACCATCACGGGAGGCCGGGAGGCCTGCGTGCGTCAGGGGTCAGTAGCAGGTGCAGGAACCCTTTCTGGCGTGTCCTGCTGAACCCTGCCTTCCTGAGAAATTCTGGGCTTGTCGGGGGCAGTGCTGCTGGTGGGAGCGGGGGGCGGGGGTAGCGTCTGTCTGTGCAATGAGCTTTGCCGGCGATTTTGATGCGAACGTCTGCAGGCCATGTTTTGAAAACCCGTGTTTTCCCTGCCGACATTGCTTCCATTGGGTTCTCTGGCCACAGTGACACTTCTCAGAGCCATTTGGAGTCTCAGGACCTTCACGACACAATGAATCTATGCTGAAGCCCATAGGAATCTTCTGGGAACTCATCACCGTAAAGACCTTGGGCACAGGGCTGTGCAGGGAACAGTGTCCTGATGGAGAATAGTGTCCTCTGCCCTTCCCCCAGAACCCAGAGTGGGTGGCCTGGGCTTGCCCAGAGGTGGACAAGCAGGGGCTCAGAGCAGGAGGGGGTCTCTGCAGGGCTAAGGCCCTGAAGGGTTAATGATCTCCCTGGAAGCCTGGATTCCAGGAGAAATTTGAGCATGGAGCCTTTCTGCCCAGCCCTCTGGGCACACCGGCCAGAACCTCTGATGCTCCTGGGGGCCGAGCCCCTGGGCCTCCCCCTCCTCCCTTCCCCATACTGGGTGCTCCGCTCAGGACAAAGAGGCTTCCTTTGAGAAACACACGCAGGGAGGGGGAAGAGGTCTGTGCCTACACAGCACGTCCCAATGTTCTGAAAAGGAAAACAAAATAAACAAATGTGTGAGGTAGTGATTAAAATATTCAAAATATTTCCCTTTACAACCGGAGAAATCTGAGGGTGAAAAAGGAGAACTGATTTTGCTGACCCCTCACACCCCCCACCTCACACCCCCTTCAATTTAGGCTCCTTATTGCTTTCTGGCTCTTTGGGGGTTTTAACTGCTATCTCAGTGACTAATAGAAAACTCCATTAGGCCCTTTCTTTATGAAGGAAATTAATGACTTCGAAATTTTAGTGCTTTGTAAACATAGCAGGGAAAGCATTTCCCCAGGCCCGTGGATTCCTTGGCAGGGAAGGAAGCTGGTTAGGGAAGTAAATGTTTCCAGCTTCCTGAGAGAGGCCCCTCACCAACACGGTCTGCTTCTTGCAAAGCCTGGCCCCACAACACTGGGAGGTTTCAAAGTCCTAAAAAAAGGAGTCGAAGAAAAACCAAAAGAAGCAAGAGCCAGAGAGAACAAGACGCATCTGCGGAGCTGAAAAAATACCAACTGGTGAAATTTTCTAACATACATGAATTTTTTTCAGTAACAACGTGTGTCTTCGGTTAAGTCCACCTTTTAGACCCGAATGAGAGAAGTCAGTGATTGGGCCTGCCCGAACCCACAGACTAATTACCTTCTCTGTTCTCTTTAAAGGTTCAGGCCTGGCCAATGAACTAACACCCTCAGAAATGAAAAACCTCTCAGAAAAGGGTAAAAATCAAAATCAAAATAAGAATAAAAGTCTCTCAGGACAAACATTCAGGAAAGAAGGGGCTGTGGGATCAGGACCTGGGGGGTTCATGACTGGTCGCTAATAGCTGAGGGAGAGGGGTGGTGGAAGAGAGAAGAGGGGTTCATTTTATTAAATAAGAAAACAGAGATTTCGGGCCTTTCCCCAAAGCTTTCGTTGTCCAGCAAGCCTTTCTCCTTCAGAGCCGCCCTTTTCAAGAGCAGCCCTTGCTGGCCCCCCGCCTTCTCCTGCAGAAAACCACAGCTGCCTCCGTTCAGCAAGTGCTCGCATCATTGAAAAGTCAGTCAATTCGACTCGAGGACCCGGGTGATGGGAACGACCCAGACCCGACCCGGGAATTCGTTCCTTCCGCCCCGGGAATCTTGGCTGCGTTGCGTTGACTCATTTGTTCATTTGACAAATAGTGTTGAACACCTACTGTGTCCAGTTTGGGGTCAAACTTTTGAGACTCAGCAAAAGAGGCCTTCAGAAAGGCCATCAAGACTTGTGACAGCAACAGCAGCAAAAACGACTATTGCTTTGGGGATATCCGAGTTTTTGAAACAACCTGCTACGACCTTGTCTTTATTTCTCAGTGTATTTCAAAGTGACCAGCCAGGCTGGTGAAATGATCTTGCCGGTTTGCAGTACTTAGGTCTTCGGAGAAAAAAAAAAGTTTAAATTTGTAAACCAATGTAAATTTTAAAAAAATGAATCTGTTGCTTCAGCCATCGGAGACTTTAGAATAGACTTTCTGAAATTAGAAAATCAGAAAAATAGGGTTGCGGACTGCATACAAAAGAGAAAAGTCTAGAAGACACAACTTGGAGGTGTCCAAGTCACAGGTTAAGCAAATTAAGGGTGCTAGGAAGTAGAAAGTTATTGGAAAATGTCACCAGGAGTCAGGCAGTGTGGCAGAGAACTGTAACATTCTCCTTTCCTGCATAGGATTACAGGTAACAAATATTCACGCAAACTTGGCCTGATGTCATTACACAGAAAGAATGTATCTGATGTGTGTTGTTTTATTTGCCTTTTGCTCTATTCCACAAAGGATTTAAGGCAGTTTACAAAAGAGACACAAAATATAAGCTTAAACACTAAAAACAAGAGCAAGAGAAAAAAACAAAGAATGGAGACCTAACACGGAGCCAGGAGTGAGGTGAGGAAAACTACAAAGTTTACGGAGCAGGTTGAAAGACTTCCTTCCAAAGGGCCACAAGCTGGGCACCAGGAGTAAACAAAAAAAGGAAACGGATGAGAATGGAGATAAAAGATCAACTGCTTAGGAAATCACTATTTTTGGAACCAACGAAAGAGGGGCATTTCTCCTGAGGGCCTTTCCCACCCTCTGGTTAGTGTACTGAGCCACAACCTCACTCGAATCCTGTGTCTGACCCACCCTTCTAGCAGTTCAGAATTTAGAACTGTGGCTCTTAAGATTTCAGTTCACTTTTTCTGGGAATGTATTTCTTCACTGTTGACCTACTTTGGTCCAGACGATGGAACCTTCCAGAATCTGTTCTACGCATTAGTAGACAGTATAGAAAATATCACCAGTGGCCCAGTTTTGCAATCCCCGCATTGTAAGGAAGGTCCTGACAATACGCGTGTCCATGTGGAGCTAATAAGAAAAGTTAGTATGAAGCCAGACCACCTGACCCGTCTGGAGTATCTGGACACCATACCTGGACCCCCCCCCCCCATCTTCAGCCTGTTTGGGGGAGGGGACAGGACTCCATGGCCTATAGGCAAACTTGAGACCCATCCCAGAACTAATCCAAGCACCATGGAGACCGAAACGGGGTGGTTGGATGTTCTACAATGGTAACAACTCTACATTTCTTTCCGTTAGCTGTTTTCCCACTCTGGTCACATTAGATGTGTTTAATTGATGCTGTATGGAAGCGTCTTCATGTTAGAAGATAAATAATAGGTTCCCTTTAATAGAAGGCAGGCTCTTTCCCTGGGAGGAGGGCACTTTGGGAACAGCCTTCTCATTAAAGGGCCATGGAAACGAAGGGTTTCATCACCCAGGGGCACTTCTGGAGTAGAAAAGGGCGGACGCGCCCTCTAGTGGCCACTTTCAGACCGTCCCCCTCGCGCTTTGGGACGCGAAGCCCGGCATGGCAGAGGTTAACCAAGAGCTTGCTGGATGCCGCGTTCACTAGGTCCAGCCTGGCTGAGCCTTTCCGTGAGGGTGATCTCGAAGAGGCATGGGCTGATTGCAGGCAAGGAGCCCGGTTAGTAAAGAGCAGGCACAACCTCACCCCCTACCGCGGACCCCTGGGGTCTCGGCATCCCTGGGTTCTGTCTCTCTCCTGCTCAACCCCCGTCCCTTCACTGTGCAAGTCTTGGGACGCCCTTGCTGCCTGGATTCCCTCAGACTGCTTCTGCCCCCTGAGGCTGGCAGCTTTTTCCTTTTTCCCCCGTGGCTGCAGGATTCCCTGGACAGCTTAGAGGGGCTCGGAATGGGGGTCTTTCTGGCCTCCAACCTCAGAATGACCCTTCCTATTACTAAAACATAGCTGTGAATATAATAGATTTCTGCAGATGAGCCCGGGGAACCACTTCTAATAGCGTTTCAATGAGTAAACATATCCCAAATTGTAAACAACCAGCATGCATATAGTCCTTTCATAAGATAAAGACTTCCCTTGTCTATAATTTGCTTCTCCTGCCCAGCATCCCCCTAAGTTCTCTTCCTCAGGTCAAGTTCAGGGGCTCCTAGTTACTAGGTCAAGGGGGAGAGGCCCCTGGTGTGGCCTGGGCCAGCCGCCTGGATTTGAATCTACCTGGGCGGGTCTGACAGACCGAGGAGGCCGCTCCAGATGCTGTGTGCGATGGTCACCCAGGGCACATCGTGGCCACAGGGCTGCCCTGCCAGGACCCCCTTCCAGAAAGGACTCAGGCCCCAGTCACAATGAGCATGGCCGGCTGACAGCTCCTTCAGGGTAGACCTCAGCTTTCAAACCTGAACTGCGGAGGCCAACATGAGAGAGCAATGCTGTGGTCCAGGGGCCCAGCGCAGGGCACCCCTGCTACCGATCTGAGCTCTGAATCCCAGGGGGCAGCTCCTGGTTAGGTTTCCCTCCTGCCTCACTGCACCCCAGTTCCGCTTCTCCCCCATCTCTCCCACAGGAGTGCCTCAGCTACCCCGCTGCCTGCTGGACTTTGAGCCCAGCCCAATGGATCGACTTCTCCAATGGAATAAATGCCAGGGTCCCTGTCATTTAGGGGAATTACAAACCCCTTTTGGGAACAGGACAGTAACTGTGGAAGGCTTCCCAGGGGATGTGTGCATGCGGGCGCACACACGCTCAGTTTCACAGATGGCAGACCTCTCAGGCATCCCAAGGGCCTTTGGAGTCAGGTTGAGAGCCCCTGACTCGAGGGAAGTGGGGAGGGGTGAGGGCTGGAGGGCTGGAAGGGAGGGAGAGGAGAGGGAAGGGATAATTGCAGGGCTTCAAGCATTTGGAACGGAGGCTTAATTCTAATTTCTGCCTCAGGTCTGACCCTCAGCCCAGCCTCCCATGAGCTCATGGATTCTGTGAGAAAAAATTGGAAGCCAATTCCCTTAAGTGCTCTGCACAGGCCTGAAGGCAGGCTGCCCGGCTCGGTCCCATATGGCTGTGGCACAGTGAGGGCTCAGAGAGCAAGGCTTACCCGGCCTTGGAGAGCGGGGGCCCAGCCGCCCATCTGGCAGGGGTGGGGGCAGGGACCCATATTGTCTGGGGAGACCACGGCACCCACCAGCCCTGGAGGCGCGAGGCTTCCAGCACCTTCCAAGGCAGTGGCTTTGAAAGTGGGCGTCACTGAACAGTGTGCAGCTGGAGGGAAAGAGAAGGCAGTTACAAAGTGACATCTTCCAGGACCTCCTCCAGAAGGTCCCCCTCCCGGAAACTGTTGACTTGAATTTGCAGGGGACTTGGTGTCTTCATTAACAGGTAGAGAAAGGAGCCAGCAGCACGGAACTGGGCAGGAATAGGAGGTGACCTTGTAGGGCTCACAATAGACACACGGCCCTTATTCTATCCCAGCACAGAGAAGCACCTACACGTAGCAAATGATTTAGTTCACGCCCACCCCATGCGAGAGATCCTATTGTTATTCCGTTTACACCTAAAGTAACTGATGCACAGAGAAGTTTGGCAACCTGCTAAAATCACACAGCAGAGGTGGAATTTGAACTCAGGTTGTGTGGGTCTGTGTTTTTTATCCCTCTGTGGGCTAGCTCTGTGCTTGCTGGTAGTCAGGAACTTAGACACTACTGTCAAATGGCTTTGGATACATTCCTAGCCCCTCCTCTGGCTAGTCCTGTGATCTCCCTAGGTTTCCTGCCTCTTTGTGACTCAGTTTCCTCAACACAGTAGAAAGTGATACTAACCCTACCTCCGAGAGATGTGTGAGGTGTAAGTGAGGCAATCATGTAAAGGGTTTTTCCTGGCACAGAAAGATGCTCAAAATGATGTGGCACATATGTGAAGTCTTTGGACTAACACGATCCACAGAACTCAAAGTGCCTTCTTTTTTTTTTAAGTTTATTTATTTATTTATTTATTTATTTATTTATTTATTTAGAGAGAAAACACAAGCAGGGGAGGGGCAGAGAGAAGGAGAGAAAATCCCAACCAGGCTTCAGGCCATGAGCACAGAGTCTGACCCGGGGCTCGAATTCACAAACTGTGAGATCATGACCTGAGCTGAGATCAAAAGTCAGACACTTAACTGACTGAACCACACAGGCGTCCCTTGAAGTACCTCCTTTAAAGTACTTTGTGCCCGAATGCCTTAGGCCAGCCCACCCAGGCCAGCCACATGAGGCCTTGAGGCTGGGGGCCCGAGTCCAGCCACAGAGTTAAGGAGACCAGGTGAGGCTTCCCCCCACAGACCCCTCGCTCGGCCCAGAGCTTCGGCTCTCTGGATTGCCTCGGTGCTCTGTCTTCCAGGAGCTTGCATGCCAGGAGCCTGCTCCAGCCCCAGCGCGTTCCTGCCGGCGCCTGAATTAATAATGCCGCTGTTCCCCTCGGGGACAGGGACACGCAGGAGAAGCCTGAGGCACACTGTCTCCCCGCCAGGCTGCCTGGAAAGCCAGAGTCGCCCAGGAAGGGGAGGCCCCATGTCGGCGTCAGGAGCCCAACCTCACGTCTGCCTTGTGTGTGGACTTAGTGGAGCAGTTACAGGGAGTGTTCCCTGCTTTGTTAAAGGATTCCCTCCTCCTTTTTAAAAAAATTTTTTTTAATGTTTTTATTTATTTTTGAGAGACAGAGAGAGACAGAGCATGAGCAGGGGAGGGTCAGAGAGAGAAGGAGACACAGAATCTGAAGCAGGCTCCAGGCTCTGAGCTAGCGGTCAGCACAGAGCCCAACGAGGGGCTCGAACCCACAAACCATGAGAGCATGACCTGAGCCGAAGCCGGATGCTCAACCGACTGAGCCACCCAGGTGCCCCAAAGGATTCCCTTCTGGTGAGTTTAAAAGCCTCGGAGTCATACAAATTTCATCAATATGAAACTTCTCTACGACACATTTTTTTGTGTAAAGCATACGCACTCACAATCAGGAGCACCAAAGGCCAGTTCTGCAAAAATATTTCTACAGGCAGATGGAGAGTCTCCGTTGTAAAGACAGTTCCAAGGGCAGGTCAGCTGAAAGGTAGTGGCTGTGGGGAGGGGCTGCGTGGACAGCAGAGTGTGGGGCGCAGGCCTGGGAAGAAAGGAGGAGTCTTTATTTTTGGAATGGATTTTCCCCAATTAAAAAAAATCATGTTTTTAAATTTTGTTTTATACATTTGTTTTAAAACATGATATGAAGGGGCGCCTGGGTGGCTCAGTCGGTTGGGCCTCCGACTTTGGCTCAGGTCAGATCTGACGTTTGTGGGTTCGAGCCCCACATCAGGCTCTGTGCTGACAGCTAGCTCAGAGCCTGGAGCCTGCTTCCGGTTCTGTGTCTCCTTCTCTCTCTGCCCCTCCCCCTCTCATGCATGCTCTGTCTCTCTCTGTATCAAAAATAAAATAAAACATTAAAAAATTTTTAAAAAACGATATCAAATAATCGAATGCACAATGTGATTTCACTTTAGAATCTGAGCTCCGTCAGATAGGGCCCCAAATACTCAAAGGCCTTCAAAGGAGGCTTTTCTTAAACGAACTAAATTTCTATGTGTTACTTCTCATTTCAGATTTCATTAATCCCGTCCCCTTAGAGGCCTTTGTCCCCCCTGGCATGTCGCCGTGTTTAGAGTGAGAGAGGGCTCATCTCAGTGAAGTTCTCCCCGGTTCTCACGTTAGCTGGAGCAGGGAGCTACTTCTAAGGACTAAAAATAGTCACTTCATCCTGAACTTTCTTTCTGATTTTGGATTCAGAACTCAGCTCGCTTAGGATCTTTCACAGGTGCACATGTCCCTGCACTGTGAGAGGTTTTGTCCCCCTGTCCCCGCAAATAAATTGGTGCACGTGCATTCTTCCTAACAAATGATGTTTACTTAAATCTGCCAATTTGACTATAACTGCACCAGTAATGTTTGGTTTTTATTGATTTTTATTTTTATTTCTTTCTGAGAGACAGAGAGAGACAGAGCACCAGCGGGGGAGGGGCAGAGAGAGAGGGAGACAGAATCTGAAGGAGGCTCTGGGCTCTGAGCTAGCTGTCAGCACAGATCCCGAGGCGGGGCTCGAACCCACAAACTGTGAGATCATGACCTGAGTCGAAGTTGGACTCCCAACCAACTGAGCCCCCCAGGTGCCCCAAGAAAGTTTAAGACTGCCCTAAACAATACCTTTCATTCTTATTCTTTTCTGTTTGCTTTTACTGCACAAATAGTCAGTACTTATGATACGCCAAGTACTTTATGGGGAAATAACATTGAACAAAACAGACAAGGTTTCTGCTTTTCTGAACTTGATTTATCTCTCTATCGATTGATTGATTGATCCATCTATCTATCTATCTTAGTAGGCTTCAGGCCCAGTATGCAGCCCCACAAGACCTGAGCTGAGACCGAGAGTCAGACACCCAACTGACTGAGCTCCCCGGGTGCCCCTGAAGCTTTAGTTTTAGAACAAGCAAATTTTTGAAATGAGTGAACTGATTTCAGAGTCTTTTAGTGCAGGGTGTCCAATTACAGGTCGGTGGCTACTGGGATGGGCCCTGGGAAGAACTTTCGAGGGTGGGGGGTGCTCTGAGCTGAGGAGTGAACGCCAGGATAGAAGCAGCCACGTAACAGGGACCCTCCTGTTCCCCGTGTGAGAGCTGGTGCTGGGAGAGGTTGCCCACCAGGAGTCCCATCTCCTGTCCCCCACGCCAGACCCACATCCCCGTGGGATCATGGGACCATCTGTCCCTCTGCATGTAAGCCGTGTCACTGCTGACCAAGAAGGCGAGGTGTCCACGCTTGGGGTGAATGGGGAGGCTGGGTGTCAAAGATGAACTGTCCCATGACAAGGATCTTTGAGTGACTCTTTGGAGGAGGACTGTGCAATCCAGAACATTACTATCAGGCTCTGCAGTGATGGATGCTTCTGAGATTTGGGGGTTATTTGTACAGCGGTTGGCTTATTCTGACTGACTGACTGCTCTGAGTGGACAGAAATCTCATGGATAATTGAGATAATAATCGCCAAATGAAAGGTGAGTCCCTAAGAAGAGCTTGGGTCTGACCAAGGCTCGCGTGGGATCAGTTAAAGAGAATCGGATGACCCCTTGTTTGTTTGGAACCTGTTCAGGATCTTCCCAGGTGAGATGTGTAACCAGAGGGCAGGGAGAGACCGACTCTACAGAGGTAGGGGCTGTTTTAATAAGCAAACAGGACTTACCTCCGAGGTTTGTCTTGGGCAAGATGGCTGGATACCTGAACCCATAAACCTTAACATTTTATCGAGAGTCCTTAGCTGGGTGCAGGCACATGCTGATGTTCTCAGCATCACTTCACTATCTCAAGACGGCATCCCTGGGGTAGCCTCTGGGGGCGGGAAAGGTGGGCAGGGCAGGCAGGGCCCCTATTCCAAGGACGGGGAACGGACTGAGGAACTTTCCAGTACCTGGGTCCAGCTCCCTGGTCAACCGGCAGCTGTCTCTTCCAGGACCGTCCCCACCACTCCTGCTGCCCACTCTACAGCAAGGGTCCATGAGCGTCAAAATGACCAAAAGACCAGGAGCAAGAAGGCAGGGGGAGGAGAAATGAAAGGGCTTGGGAAATGCACAGAATGAACAATTCACCCCTGAGAATATTACTTAGCCAGTCGATACAGGGAACTGAGAAGAAGAAAGAAAATTGAATGCCGTGACCATTGAATCTGTCATTCATTTATTCAGTAAACATTTAGTGAGCACCTGCTCTGTCCAGGCCCTGTACTAGGTGCTGGGTACTCTGTGGAAAATAAGTTAAACATGCTACCTGTCCCAAAGGAAATTATAAACTAGGACAGATAAAAACAAAACTGAGAAGGGTCGCCTGGGTAGTCTGACTTAGGCTCAGGTCATGATCTCGTGGCTTGTGGGTCCAAGCCCCGCATCAGGCTCTGTGCTGACAGCTCAGAGCCTGAAGCCTGCTTTGGATTCTGTGTCTCCTTATCTCTGTTCCCCTCCCCTGCTCACACTCTGTCTCTGTCTCTCTCAAAAATAAATAAACATTAAAAAAAAAAAAGAACTAAGTAGGTAAAACAATAAGTGAAACAACTGTAAGTTGCATCAAGAGCTATGACAGAGTCCAATAAAAAAAAAAAGGCTGAGACAGAACAACTGAGGGAGAGTGTGAGGAGGAGGCAGGGCAAACCCTCCCCCAGGGCGTGATGGGAGAGAAGGGTGGGCTACTCGCAGAGGCAGGGTGGAGGTCGGGACCGGGAGAACGCAGAGGATGCAGAGGGAGGAGGGCATGAAGCATTCCAGGCAGAAGGGGCGCCTGTGCAAAGGCCCTGAGGCCTTAAGGCCTTATATGTTTGAGCGACTGAACAGACCAGTATGAGACAAGGTGGGAGTGAGGGAAAGTGGGACAAAATGAGGTAGGAAGATCCGAAGGCTAGGTGAAGCCCAGCCTGGGCCATGGTGAGAATTTTGACTTCTCACTTCAGTGTCTCACTGCTTCCTGGCCTTTTTGTTTAAACAGGCCCACCTTCACCTTCACCCAAACGTTATGGAAATTTTAGAGCCAGCCTCTTCCCAGTGTTGCCTCAGAGGGGTGTTCACCTGCTTGAGGCTGAGCCAAACCCCACAGGGCTGCGTTTTCTCCGTTGCCTCCAATTCCCAGCAGAGGGCAACTGGCCCCAGACACAGACAGTGGCTTCCAGACACACCAAAGGCCGGAGCCAGGCTTGCTGGGTAACCGCCCGGTCATGGCTGCTGGAGCTTTCCATCCTCACTCCCCGAGGAGCCAAGTCAGCCAGGTGCTGCCAGGAGCCTCCCCACTCCGTGCTTCGGGGGCACCAGCGCCACGGCCCGGAGCGCGGGCTTGAGGCCAGCATCGGGGGGCACAACCTACTGGGGCAAACAACGAAGAGGTTCTGGGTGCCCTGCATAGCGGGCCTGCAACCTCCTGCCCCCGGCGTGCGGCCAGGGGGCCAGGCCCGGCCAGGGGGTGACAGAGGCCACGCCAGGGCACAACCGGGCCCGCCTCGACATTCTGACACCAGCTGGCAGCAGCCAAGCTCTGCCCTCAGGAGCACTCACCCAGCAGTCCAAGCCATTAGCGGCCACGAGAGCCACATGCTTCGGACAGGCGGGCCACAGCGGGGCCTCCCGGGCTCACAGCGATTATCTTCCCCAGCCAGTGAACTTCCTGGAGGCCCGTCCTGAAGGACTGGGTTTGTCATGAGAGCCCACACGACAGGATTTGCAGAGCCGGCCGCCACGGAGCAGAGGCTGGGATTCCAGGCACTCTTGCCTAGCGGGTCATCCGTCTGACTTCAGCAGAAACGCACAGCCGATGACCCAGACCCGCCGCCAGCACCTGCACTTGAAGAATTCAGAGTCACCCTGAACGGGTCTGAATTGGCAGGCTTTCACAGAGCCCCACACATCCTCAAGTATACAGCTGCCATGGGTCACATAAAATGTACGTAGCTTTAATATACAGTTTCATTTGCTTGAATATCAGCCTGGGTGCAGAGAATCAAAGAACGGCTCGGGGTGGAGAATTTAATATGAGAATCCAGCCGGGGCTGCCAAGCCATATATGTGCTAATGTTGCAATTTCGACACTGGACTTAAGGTCAAGATTAATTCAGCGACAAATAACTATTTCACAATGTAAGAGACACCTTCTGAGTTGCAGAGCAAGAGGCCCCGGAGGGTAGATGAGGCCGGGAGTGTGTTTTGCCAAATGGCAGAAGAGGGGGATTCGTTGAGAAAGGGTTGGATGGACTGCAGCATTTTTTCTTTGCCTCAACTACTTGTGTTGTGACACAAAGGCAGCCAAGGAGAGTGCATAAATAGTGACGCTGTGTTCTAATAGAACTTTATTGGTAGACGCTAACATTTGAGTTTCACATAATTTTCACATGTTATGAAATATTCTTCTTTGAGCTTTTCCCTAACATTTAAAAATGTAAAGGTCCGTGTCAGCTCATCAGCAGAGCAAAAATAGTTGTCTTCCTGATCCCTGAATTGATAGAAGGATTCCCTGTAGCCATCACACGCCCGTTTTCAACATAAAACTCCCACAGTCGACCTCGATTTAGCTGCTCTCTGATCCCTTCTTCCTCCCGGCTGCAGTCTTGGAGACAAACTCTAGTCACCAAATGACTTCATCCTTATCCGTATTTCAGTATTTATCTTTAAAAGAAGATGCTAATTTTAAACATAAAACCACAAGGTCATTACCACATCTGAAAATATCAGCAGTAACGCCTTAATATCATAAAATATCGAATCAGTATTCGTTTTTTTCCAGCTGTTTCATAAATGTTTGTTATTACAGGGTTTGTGTCTTCTTCCCCTCCATTTGTGTGTGTGGCTGGGGTCCACTGCTTGCCCTGTTCCTAAGTCTCTTCCTCTAGGAGTTCCTTCTGTCTCTGTCTTATTTTTCCTTACAAATGACTGGCTGAAGAAATGGTGTTTTGTTCTGTGTGGTTTCCTATAGTCCATGTTTCTGATTTTGTCGTTGTCGGACATAAAGCTTTCTTCCCGTGTTTTCTCAATACAGTGGTATTTTCTGCCATTTGGAAGTTAGAGGTAAGAGCTTGATGAGATTCAAGTTTTCTTTTGGTTTTGGTTTGTTTTTTTGATGATTATTCCCTAGATCAATTCCTATTTTTTTTAAATAGGTTATTTTTAAAAAATAGTTTTAGATTTACAGAAAAATTGAGCATCAGTACAGAGAGTTGCCCACATACCCCATTATGGCTTCCCACAGTTTCCCCTATGATTAACATATCGCTTTAGTGTGGTATGTTTGTTATGACTGATGAACCAATATTAATACATGCCTATTTTGTCCACACTTCACATTAAAATTCACTCTATTTCGTGCAATTCTGTGGTTTTGATAAATGGATAAGGACATGGACCCACCATTACAAGATCGCGAAGAATAACTTCACTGCTTTAAAAATCCTCTGTGCTCCCCTCTCCACACACCCCATACCTCTAAACTCTTGGCAGCCACTGGTCTTTTTACTGTCTCCACAGTTTTGTCTTTTCTGGAATGTCATCTAGTTGGAGTCAGACTGACTTCTGTCACTTAGCAACATGCGTATGTTTTTCCCATCTCTCTCTGTGTCTTGTTAGCTCATTCTTTTTATTGCTACATAATATTCTGTTATATGGATGTACCAAAGTTTGTTTACTCATTCAGCTACTACAGGTTCCAGTTTGTGGCACTTATGGATGAAATTGCTATAAATATTTGTGTGTAAGTTTTTGTGTGGGTATAAGTTTTCAACTGACTTGGATGAAAACCAAGGAACACTTTTGCTGGATTGTGTGGTGAGAATATGTTTAGCTTTTAAGAAACTGACAAGCTATATTCCCAAGTGGTTTGTACCATTTCTGCCTTCCCACCAGCAATGAATGAGAGTTGCTATGGTCCCATATCCTGGCCAGCATTTGGTCTTGTCAGGTTGTTTGATTTGGGCCATTCTAATAGGTGCATCATAAAATCTCACTGTTGTTTTAGTTTGTGATTCTCTAATAATATGAGGGGAAGTATCTTTTCATATCATTGTTTCCCATTTGTAGCTCTTCTTCCGTGAGGTGTCTGTTCAGATCTTTTGCCCATTTTTAAAGTGGGTTGTTTGTTTTCTTATTGTTGAGTTTTAACGGTTCTTTAAATGTTTTAGATACAAGTCCTTTGTCAATTACATGTTTTGCAAATATTCCCTCCCAATCTGTGGCTTATGTTTTCATTCTCTTAACCATGTCTTTTGCAGAGCAGAAATTTTAACTTAATAAAGCCCTAATTATTGATTTGTCCCCCATGGATCATGCTTTTTGTGTTGTATATAAAACCTCATCACCAAACCCAAAGTTATTTAGACTTTCTCCTTTGTTGTCTTCTAGGAGTTTATAATTGCATGTTTTACATTTAGGCCTGGAATCCATTTTGAACTCATTCCTAGGAAAGGTCTAAGTACTGGGTTTAGTTTTTTGCATGTGGATATCCAACTATTTCAGTATCATTCGTGGAAAAGATTCCTTTCCTCATTAAGTTATTTTGCTCCTTTGTCAAAGATCAATTAACTGTATTTATGTGGGTCTATTTCTGGACACTGCATTTCATTTTATTGATCTTTTTGTCTACTTTCTCACCAATACACACCATCTTGATTAGCATGGCTTTCTGGTATGTCTTGAAGTCAGGTAGCACGAGTCTTCCAACTGCGTTCTTCTTTAGTTCTTTGTTAACTATTCGGGGCCTTTTGCCTTTCCATAAAAACTTTAGGATCTGTTTTTTGATATTCACAGCTTAACTTGCTGGAATTTTGATTGGGATCGCATTGACTCTATAGATCAGGCTGGGAAGAATTGACTTAATAATATTGATTCTTCTTACCAGTGAACATGAAATATCTCTCATTTATTTAGATGTTCTTTGATTTTTGTTGTTTGAGTTTTGTAGCTGTCTTCATATGGTTCCTGGATGTATTGTGTTAGATTTGTACCTATTACGTTTTCTTGGTGCTAATGCAAATGGAATCATGTGTTTAAGTTCACATTCTGATTGTTCATTTATCCATTCATTTTTTTTAGGAGGTGAAGAACGGTCGTGTTCTATCATTCCTTCTTCATTTATTAGCTGACACACTTTTATATAGAAAAATTCTTCTTACCAACTCTTTGGCTGTTCAGACATATGGAGTATTTAGGAAAGAATGACTTACCAAAGGTTTCACTTGACTTACCCAAAGGTTTCTAAAGTTTTGGAGTGGCTCCCCAACACCTCCAATATTAACCAATGAGTTTTTCTTTAAGCATTGTCATGAAAAAGCATTTTATGTGTTTCAATCTATTACGTTTTGTACCCTTACTGGTTCTCAAAGCATCCCATTGGCAATGGGGGCCTTTTCAATTGACATCTGACATGACACCTTGGTCTTCAAGAGTTTATTTCCTTATGTGACAGGATGGTCATGATTCTTCCTCTGACCTGTTATCGGCCGTTTCTCCAAGAAGCCCAGGTGTTCAGAAAACACCAAGCTATGCCTTCCTGCCTTTTCAGTGATCAGAACTTGGAATCATAGATTTATTTGTTTAAGATAAAATATATCACGAGTTTATATTGATATGATCATTTTAGAACTATGAGGTTTTTACTTAATCCCATTGGTTTTGTAGATGTCTTTTCTGTCTTCCATACGTGTATGTAATCTGAGAATAACAACGTTCATTGAAAACAGTTTAGGTTTTTTTTTTCTTTTCCTTTCCAGCCCTTGTCCTTACAGTATACCTCATTAGACACGTATAATAAAATAATGGTGTTTGAAATGTGCTGGTATACTTCTAGTCTGTGTGGTTATGCCACCAAAAGGGTGTGGAGTGAAGTGAACCTCAACTTGCTTTTGCTTTGTAAAAATTCAGGTATTTAAAAATAGACATGTGTATTTGTCTCTTCATATTAAAAAAAATATTTTTGCTAGCCTACCTTTGGAATGGATTCCTAAAAGCAGAATCATCGCTTCTGAAGGCAAATACACATGTGATTTTGCTCGATACTGCCAAATCCTCCCTGCAGAGACTGCACGATTTCACATTTTATTGGAAAAAAGAATCCGATGCCCCACCTTGAAGTTTCTTTGTAACGTGTGTCCAAGCATTTACGTGTTTTCTTATATTTTGTTTTGTCTTGGAAACAGCCCCAGGAGTTAGGTGTTATTCTCACCCTGACTTATAGATGTGGGAATTGAGGCTTCAGAGAGCTGAAGTGTCCTGCACACAACAAGTAATGAGTTGATTGTGGCCCCAATTGTGTAACGTAGTTGCAAAGGACCCTTGGGCAAGACACAGTGTCCTGCCTTTATGCCCAGGGCTGTCTTCTTGCCTGCCTCTTGGAAGCAACTGGAATTTGCCAAGTATTATTCCAATTCAGATTAGAAGTATGAGACACTTGACGTACCTTCCTTCCTGTCTTCCTCCCTCCTTCTTCCTGGGATCACTTTCCAAATAAGTCAACTGGAACCAAGTTTCTGATGTAGGCTTTGTTTCTGGGGAAGCCCAGACTAGACGGAAAGAGCAACTGTCCACCTCTGAGCCATGCTGGGCTATGCTTACGGCACTTCGAGGTCTTAGCATGTAGAATGTAGCATGTCAACTTTGTCTTCCCTGGGGGGCAGCCCTCACTTCCCCCAGTCTTACAAGGCCATCCCTTAGCCAATCCATGGTCCTAACCCCTATAAACAGGGTCACATCACACTCCTGGAGCAGATGTGCCAGGAAGTGCGGTTTTATCAAGGACCATTCTGTAATGTTTGCTCTAGAGTCTCCAGCCTTACCTCAACCCCAATGGCTGCAACCATCGTTTTGTATGAGCTACAAGGCTAGGCCTGGAATGGGACCATAGGTTCCTTGTCACTGGTATAGGGATAGGGCTGTGGCTCTGGACTGGCCTGAGTATTCCTTGGTTAAGAAGGTGTTTGCTCATGATACTTTGCTTCTTCTTTGGTGTCTGGAAGGGAGCCATTGGACATGGGGCCTTCTAGGTACAAAGCCTAGGAGAAGGGAAGGAGACCCCAGGATCTACTGGCAATGCCAATGCCAAGGTGGCCTTAATTGTCTAGAGAGGCTAAGGCTAAGTGACCCATGAGGCACGTACTTGGAATTGTCCAGCTTAAGGGAGGCTGCTTAATTCAGAGAGGGACCACTTCTCAGAGGTATAGTCACACTTCATCTTACATGGCCTGGACTGGTTGGTTCACTGGGGGCCAAACCCCCAAAGCCCTTCACACCCATGGGGCAGCTCCTCACCTGAACCTCATGGAACATTTTCCACCCCTACCTCATGTAAACCACTGATATAAAGGCCAAAGTGCCCCTCTGACGGGCTGCAGACTCAGTCCTCTCTGCACTTTGGTAAGAGGAGAGAAATCAGTTAGATGAAATATAGGATTTGTACTCTATAAACAACTCTTTGTGTTTCTTTGTTTTGTTTTCGGCTGGATTCTCCTCTCCCACATAGAATCTGAGGGTGAGGCCATGGCCCTGGCAGGGACGGTTGGCAATTAATTTGCTCATTCATTTTTTACCGAATGGCTCCAGGCAAGAGGCATTACCACAGTGACATCGGTGGTCCTGTGGGGGCTGACCCAGTCCTTTTGGTGTACAGGGGATACACTTAAGCAAGAACACGTTCACAAGGGAGTAGAAGTTAGGATGAGGGGAGTGGAGGGTACCATGGAAATGATGTGAGAGGAGCTTTAAAGAACGAGAGGGCCCAAGGGGATCCCAGAAGGGAGAGCGAAGCCGAGGCATTGCGGAAATGGAAAGGATTGCTGAAGGACTGTCAATTGTAGTCTGTGTGAATATAGTTATCAGAATTGCAGATGGCTTCCTCGGAAGTCTGGGTTCCTGGGTTCTGGAAATTCACATCCATGATATGATTGATTATACATATCTTACATTCTACCACTGTCTGGGCGCTGTATTGCCCACTGGGACACTCTGGTTTGGGAAGAAATACCTACTGCTTCACATCTTTTTCTCTCCCAGCCCGGTTGTGAGCCATGACGGACCAAACTTCAGTAGTGACTGGGTGCGCTGGGAAATTCTGAATGCTGGCCTAACAGTTACAGGCAACATAAAAACATGCAAGTTAAACAGCAGTTTGATTGTAAAAAACTCTATCTGCAGAGAGGAAGGATGGCATGCTTTTCAAGAGTGTTCAAGAACCTGAATTTGCATTTGTTTATGAGAACAAAAAGTTGGCTGGTGAGTTAATGGACTGATAATTATACTGTACCTTGATCAACATGTTCTCAAGGGGCTGATAAATAAAAATAAAGATCTTTGCCCCAAGATCATATGTATCCCGGACCTGCTTGATAGAGGTTAATAAAATTAGTGAGCAAGATAAATGAGCGGAGAGACTGGAGCACGCATCTTTGATTCTGTATAACAGAGCCATGAAAATAAAACTCTGGGGCCCATTCCATCTTAATCACGACAGACACTGAGCCGGCCTCCCGCTTCGCTGCGTCAGCCTGATCTCTCGGAACGCACCAGGGCACAAGGAAGCATATTTGAGCGAAACTTTGTGATAAATGACTTTAAAAAAAATTGGAATCCTGTGTTATTAGTGGCCTGCCTTAACTAAACCTATTTCTGAAGGCTTCACCTAGGAAGAAATAGCAATGCCCCTTTAATTTAGCTGTTAAAATCATAGATGGATTGCACAGAGCAACGAGTCAGGGTGCATATTAAATTTAGGAAATTCATGGATTTGAAGTTCCATGACTCATACAATTTCTACATTGCAGAATTATTTTCCAGAAACCCACAGTTTCTTCTATTCTCTCTCTCTCTTTTAGTTTTATTTATTTATTTTGATGATGATGAGAGAGAGGGAGAGAGCGCTTGTGATGTGGGCACACGCACACACACAAGTGGGGGAGGGGCAGAGAGAGAAGGAGAGAGAATCCCAAGCAGGCCCCAAGCTGTCAGTGCAGAGCCCTACTTGGAGGCCTGACTCAAGACCCCACCCGGGGCCAGTGCAGGCCTTGAACCCACAAACCTCGACCACAAACCTCGAGATCATGGTCTGAACTGAAACCAAGAGTTAGATGCTTAACCAACTGAGCCACCCAGGTGCCCCATCAGGGTGGTATGGCCGTAGACCTATACTCTCTTTTGGCTTACTCCTTCATTCCCGTGACATCAATGACCAGCTAGACAATGATGAGTACTAAGGGTCTTCTGGTTCACATCTTTCATCTGCATGTCTCCAAATGGCTGCTCAACATCACCATTCAGATGCTTCCCGGCCACCTCATACAGACAGTCTGGTCCACTGACACCACGATCATCACGTTATGCGAGTCTGAAGTGTGGAAGTTCTTACTGACACTTCCTCTTTCTTCCCAGAAATCTGATTATTCCCAATGCCTGCTTCTTCTACCACCCGTGTAACTCTTGCACCGGTCCCCTTTTTTCCAGCTGCCCTTCACCCACTTTCCTAGTCTGATATGAACTACTCATGGCTAAACTGGTTTCCTAACTAGTCTCCATGTCTTCCTCTGCTTTGGCACTTCCTCAGTGTATTTCCACATTGATCCCTGAACATTTCTCCTGGGGGTACATCTGATTGCATCACTCTCTCTTAAAACCTTCGTTAGGTTCCATTTACATTGAGGATGAAGAAAGTGTTCTCGAAGGGGGCTCCCAAGGCTTCATCACACCAGGTCCCTGTAAGGCTTAATAGATGGAGGCAGAGATGGGAGGAAAAAGAGACCACCTTATGGAGCCAAGAAGGCCTTTATTGGAGTCTGCAATTCCCGGCCGAGGTTCCGTGACTCTGGAGCGGGGTCAGGGAAGTCACGCCTGGTATGGGAGAGCAAGGTGTTTTATGGGTGCAGGAGTTCCGGGTTTGAGCTCAGGTGGGCTGATAGCCACGTAGGGTCTTCTTTGGACGGTGGCAGGATTCAACTGGCTGTCCACTTCGGTGGGGAGGGGGACGCTGGAATCCCATGGTGAGGCATTCCAGTTAGAGACAGTCCAACTTGAGAGTGGGGGTCGTCAGTCCTGGTGGCGCCTGGATCTGTTATCTGACCTGCAATAAAATGGCCGCTGGTGCTTTTCAAATGGCTCGGGTCATCCCATGTTTGCAGGTGGGGGTTGTCAGTGTTCGCAGCTCTCCACAGCAAAGTGGCCTCTCAGTTGCCTTCCCATGGCAACTCTTACAGTCCCCACCTGCATCTGTCCTCGCAGCTCCAGCTCGAGCCACACCTGTCTTCTCTGCACATCACATCACAGAGCCGTTGCCTCAGCCCACTCTTGGCACATGTCACACCCCTATGGCCGTCCTGGTCCTGTCCATCCCTCATGTCAGAGCTCAGGCACACCCCTTTCTCGTTCACACCTTCCCTGACCTTCAGCCTAGGCCAGGTGTCTTGTCACATGTCGCAGAGAGCTGCCTGTCTGCGTTAGCACTCACTGCGGCCTCTGAATATATGCTGATCCATCATTACTTGATTTTCCTGAGTCTCCCTTGCTCGCCTGGGCCTTCACGAGACCAGGAATTATGTCCATTTTTAACCAGTGTACCCTCAGTCACTTTCAAGGTACCTGGCACAATGTCCCTGCTCTATACATGCTCACTGAGTGAATAAAGCCACCAAGTCGCCTTTAGAAAGGGCCTTTGATGTCTGTGCCTACTCATCAGAATCATCTAATATAGGCAGCTCTGGAAGAAAGCGTATATTTGATGTCACAGAGAAGGATTCTAACAGAAAAGAAGGCTCTGAACCTTCTAAGGTATACGGGGGAGACGAAGTCTAGCTAGTCAGTTTAATGATTAGTCTGATGTTTCTTTTCTTGTAGGATTGTGATGAATGTAACATGACTGTAGATATAATTAGCCCTTGTGTTTGTGCCTTACCTTTCACACTTATACGTGTTTGTGGAAGCAAATTTTGAATCCTAATCTATCATTGAAGTAGATGCTAAAATTGCAATGACATCACAGTGATAATGATGGGAATATTTACAACTGAGCTTTCGGATGCGTGCACTCACGATGTCTCCTCTGCTCGGTGTTACTATAACTCCCTGATAATTATTGGGCTGGTTATTTGTTAAAACAATGTGGAGACACATTTCAGGCAAGAACTGGGTGCCATTGCATGATCACCTGCTTTAAGCAGAAAATAATGAATACATTGAGATTTGCTCCCAGCGATTCAGAACTAATCCTGAGTGAATAATAAACTAGGTCATTCAGTTAGGTCTACAGAGACTAAGTACATCCTCTGAGCCACTAAGACCTCTGAAACCAGTACTGCTTCACAATGAGGGAAACTAGTTAATTTCCACATAAGCGGATGACCTCAGGGAACCTCAGTCAGATTTTAGAAATGTCACAAATAAATTGAACGCTGGTGTCTTGGATTAAGCAAGGGTCAAGAACACAGTGGGAAGAAGAGGAGCTGTGTGTGTGTGTGTGTGTGTGTGTGTGTGTGTGTGTGTGTGGTGCATACATGCATGTTGGCCAAGAAAAAAATTTGCGGGTATATTTTGAGCACATAACTCCCGTCGATATTAATAGGAATTGAACACTCACAGAGAAAAATGCAGACCAGTCCCCAGTGTAGAGTGTATATTAGCTACATAAAAGAAAAGAAAACCAGGGATTTTCCTGGTGAATCCAAAAGAAGAAACCTATCTTAAAACATTAATAAGCATCACCTATTAAAAAATGGAGAGCTGGAAACATGGAACAGGGCACACAGGGTCCAAAACCATGAGTTCCACCTTCTTAATGCTGACGGATGTGGCTTTATTCTCCAAGCAGCATGTGTGACCAAAGAGATACGCTGTTTCTGATTTTTATACTTGGAACACCTTACACACCAATGGACGTTTTTCTGGAACTGGAGACACAAACTGACATAGCTAAATAAGAAAAGTTACTACCTTAATCTAGTTTTGCTCCAATTTGCTCACAGCTTCATCTTCCTAATATTTTAACTAAAAAGAAAATCTCTCATTTTCATTCATCAGGCTGTGCCTATGCCATAAAAGCAAAATTTAATTCATTTTAGCAAATTTTGACCATTTTGACTCATTTAGGAGGTCAAGGAAGTAGAATGTGTTGGATTGATTTCTTTCCCCTGGGACTTCTCCAGGGGGCCCATTGTACCAGGATTTGCAGATAGAAGTCATATCTATTTTCTTGGTTATTAGATGCCTTCCCCTTTCATCCTGAAAGGGAATGGCTTTGAAATAAACCTGAGAATAGTTTCTAAACCCAGCTGATGAATGGAATTACCTGGGGGACTTTAAAAGCATACAGATTCCTGGATCCCATCCCAGAGCTACTCAAGCAGAGACCCTGGATGGGGCCAGGAAAGAACGTCCCCAGGAGATTCCCTCCCCAGGAGATTCCCGAGTAGTCAGCCTGGGCCAGCAACTGGGGGAGGCCTCCAGGGTCTCCCCCAGCAGAGTGACCTGAAGGAAATGACCCTCGGGTCACTTTCTGGCATCTTAGAGGAAAAGAAATTAGCCTCTGTGGCAGCAGGTGACTATTCTCTCCAAGTCCGCTTCGAACTATTCTAAATCTTTAGAGCATTTTCCGGCTGTTTAATTGGGAGCGATTCTGGTCCAGTGTGTAACTGGATGTTCAAGGCTTCAGCTTTCCTTGGGTGGCTCCCAGGTAGCTGCTTCCTAATAGAAGCGTTTCACTCCAGTCCCTGTGCTCAGCTTCCCAAATCCAGAGCGTTCTTCTAGGCCTCCGCCAAGACCCACCTCTTCCAAGAAACCAGCAATGACTGCATTAGCATCCTCTCCCTCTGAGAATACTCTGGGCTAGTCCGAGGCGTATAATTTAACACTTAATTGTTTTCTAATTGCTTCTGATCTGTTCCGTTCCCTCACCCTATTATAAGCAGCTCAAGGGTGGAGACCCTGGTTCTCAGTGACTTCAACAAGGCTGGTTGCCCGCTTGGCTCACCACCCTGGCCCTGGAGTCCCAAATTGGCATGAAGCTGGTTCTCCATGAATATTTGTTGAATTAATGGATCTGGTGGTGGAATGACTACCGGAACATTTGGTAAGAAAACCAAGACGTGTGAACAAATTACCCAATAACCCGTCTATTCTATTTTCATTAAACCAGCTTCTCATAGATATGCACCAAACGCCCATGGTGGCTGGAACTGTCCTAGGTGCTGGAGATACAGCAATGAATTTCTTTTGTGCTACCTTTGAAAAAAGGGCAAATTGAAAGCTTTTGAAAGTGGGAATTTTCTTCCAACTTCTGGAAGCTATGAAAAACTGAGATCAGCTCAACAATAATCATAACCCAGAGAAGCACAGGACAATCCAGTGCCCATGCTTGGATTTTGCAAAATTCTAGCCAAAAGTAGACCAATGTTCTAGAACAGAGTCACAGAGAAGACTGCATTTCTTCCCTTCCAGGGTCTTCATTGATACAACTTCAGAGCAATAGAGGCCTCTGCAAACTAGCCCTGTTGCTCATTTTAAGTTCCATGTGTTTTACATTAAAAGTTTAGCTCTGTGGCCGCCTGCGCTGGACAAGGCCAAGTCCTGCCCAAGGGCCTTTGGTGTCCTCTGATGTCTTGTCCCTGTGCGACAGAGTTCTAGGAAAGAGAAGTCAAGAACTCGCTCTGGGCTAGTTGATCTAAAACCAACCAAGACTGGATGATTTGGTCCAAACAAACCACGGTATAGGTTTTGCAGAAATGAATTCTTTTTTTCTATAAACTGACTTTGGTTTTCAAAATGTGTAGAATCTGTGTGCGTGTCTTTCCTGTTCCACATTTCACCTTTCTGTTCTCTTTCCGTGCACATGTAAAGTCAGCGGCAGGCATGTCAGGGGCCCAGGGCCATGCTTTTCTCAGCACATGGCTTAGGCCACTTGGCTGTGGTAATTATGGGACAGACTGATTGCAGGAGAAGCAGCCCACAGAGATTTCTACTGCCAAGTAATTAGGGCCAGACAGGTTCCACAGACCATTAGTGTCACTCTGGGGAACAGGATTTTACAAACATTGTGGCAGACACTTGATCCAATGTCCCATATCTTCAAGTAGGAATGAATATGAGAGAGAGAGGGAGAGAGAGATGTGAATGAGAACAAAGGAGAGAAATTAATCCAAGTGGAGGTCAGGAGGAAAGGTGGAGAGAAGCAGAGAAAGCCTTAGGTGTGGGTAGTTTTCCATTTATCAGAGAAGAGAACCAATGTACGTTTTCATGTAAAGAATCGCTTAGTTGTTTTGACCTTGTGGTTGTCCCTGAATAAAGAGGTGATTGTCACATGGGAAGGCAAATTTTGCTAGGCAAATTGCTATCACGATGATAGCACTTTGTTTCACGTCGGCTTCTCCTGTATTGGGAGCCAATTGTTCTGCTGCTGTCCCTGGAGTCCTTGGCGTGGGACTGCACATCTCCGAGCCCAGTGCCTCATCTAAGTCACCCTCAGGAGTTCAAGTCATTGAACACTGGTGAAGTTTGGGTCATTATTTTGAGGCATTAGTAAAATGGATTCAGTTTCAACAAATGATCTAGCCTCTAATGTCCAGGGCTGGTAGGGCTGGGAGAGGCGGGGAGATGACCTGTCCTCCGCTATCATACTCCAACTATTTTCAAATATATTGACATTCTGATTTCTTTTCAACAGATATGCCACCACATCCTACCACGGCAAAAGTCATACCTGTCCCCGGGTGGAGTCCAGCATGGATTTCTGGCCACCTGTACACCTGGAATTTCCTGATCTGCAGTCACTAAATATTTTCAGTAAAAGCAATTATTATATGACAAAATAAAAGGCTTCCTTTTCATACTTTTGAAAAACATGATGATAAAACAAATCAGAAAAAATGATGGAAGTCTGTGCTGACACTTTTATTTTAGAAATTGCGTTCTCTCCAAGAGACCCCAGAAATCTGAGGCTATGTACTCTCACCTTGGTTATCTAACTATCTATAGCTAATCTATCAGTTATCTATCACTAGCTGTCAACCATCTATCATCTACCTTTTTACCTATCCATCTATTCTACCTATCATCTATTTATCTATCCATCACCTATCTTATCTATTACATATATTATCTATCATCTATCTATCTGTCTGTCTGTCTGTCTATCACTGTGGCATTCATTTCTGCACAGCAAGATTTCCCCCAGATTCTGGAAAACTCTGCATGATGTCCTCGTGTCACATCTCAGAGTGCAGCAATGGCCTGTAATCCTTAGGTTATTCCTCTGGACTGTGGGCTTGTTCCTCAGTGTTGAGGCCTGAAAACCACTGAAAGCTGAGACCCAGCCAATCAACACCTCAGTGGGGGTTGTGCTAAAATGGACTCTGTTTGATATGGTCTATGAGACTTGTCTTGGGAACAACCTGTCAGTTCCCCAGCTGGAAAACAACTCTACTTGTGAAGTTCCTGTGGACAGGCTGGTCCCCGGCACAGCTAACGGCAGCCGGCCAGTGACCTCCAGGGGCCAGAGGCTTGCTCTGCCAGATGAGGCTGGGCCATGGACTCACTCGAAGTCCCAAGTGGGGCCTGACCCCATGAATGCTAATGGACTCCTACTCTGTATACACCTGGACTATGCCCATCTATCCCTGGAACCCAGCGCACCCTTGGCTTTTCCATAAAGCCCTTTCCAACTGCCCCGTGCAAAAGGCCACTCTTTCCTGGGGCTCCCCTTGGCACTTTGGCTTGGGTCTCTGATCGTATTTGCATGGTGACCATTTGTTGCACGCCTGCCACCCCAGCAGATCATGGGCTTCCTCAGAACGGAGGCTGTGCTGATTCATCCCTGTTTTTTGAAGACTAGAACAACTCTCGGCTCTGGATGGCATAGCTTTTATTTCATGTTTGTTGCACAAACAAATGAAGCATAAATGAGAGGATGGGGGTGCTGGAGGCATGGTACTCCTCTCTGACAGTTGTCACATCTGATTTCCAATGTCCCTGTCTTTGACCAGTTTCCACCAAGCTCATACGAGTCCACCCCTAACCTTCAGATCTCTGCCAATCCTCCTTAGTCCCCAGGAAAAATGTGACAGGGCTGGCAAGAGGGCCAGCAACATACCCAGGATGAGGTAGCAGAAACGACGTGACATTGTGATGACGAGTCACCCCCCACCCCAACTCAGTGCTTAACACAGCAAAGCATTGTCTTTTTTTTTTCTCACTCTAAATATTTATCACTGGTGGTCTGGATCTCTCTCTGGGACCTGTGTGATGGAGAAGCTGATCTGATCAATAAGACAAAGGTAAGAATACTGCAGGCAATCTTTTGCTGGCTCTTGAAATCTTCTCACAGAAGTGTGAGAAGTGTTTACGTTCCATTGTTCAAATCAAGTCACACAGTCATACAAAATTTCTGGTGGGGGACAGGTGGGGGAGGGGCTCTAGCCTAAGAGGAAAACTGAACATTTTTGGTAGAAGGTACTCATGATTACCACAGCTCAGAAAAGTATGCCTGTGTGTGCACACATCTTACTGCCTTGCTTACTGTCTTGATGAATTCCACCTTAGTATGCTGAGAGGCTCCTTTGCTCCAGGTTTTCTCATCTCCTTAATACCTCCTGCTACGAAAGGAACCCCAAAATGAAGGTGACACCTAGGATTCTCCTTATTTTCTGTCCAAGTACTCAGACCTTGAGAACCAAGGAGGGGGGCTATCCTGGACTTTCCTGTATCATTTATATTTACCAACCCATCCCAGATCTACTGTGGTGATAGGGGCAGGAAGAGGAGGGAGGGATGATAGTCTGGTGGGAATGCAAGTCAGCAGGGCTGAGGGCCCCCAGGCCAGCTGGGGTTCGAAGGCTCAGGCTGTCTCTACAAAGAGTCTGCTGTCCTGTTTTATCCTGTGAGTCGAAACACACTCCTCTCCTATTTGTTCCTGTCTCCCTGTGATTTCAGGCACTGGATGGGAGCCTCCTGTGTGGTGACTCTTACTTCTTGTCCTCTTTCAGCTTACCCCTCCCTTTCCGACCCTGGGCAGATAGTCACCGCCATTCCAAGGACAGCTCTCAGAGGTGGCTTGGAGTTTAGCTCCCCTGCCATAGTCTTTCTTAACTCTACCCTTCACCACCAAACCCCTCCAAATAAAATACAATCTAAATAAGGCTGGTGCACCTGCTAAGAAGCCAACACCTCAAGACAGGTCTTCCAGACCCCCATTCCAACCAGGTTATCACTTCTAAGGGAGAGGGACCAGCTCAGGGGGGAGGGGCCAGTGCAGGGGAAGGTGAGGGAGGATTCACTTTCAAGCTTCACAAATGCAGGCTAGAGCCTGCCTTTATTCAAAATTTCAATAATTTTGTTCATCATGGATATTTTGCATAATTTTGATTTTTTCAAACATTGCATTAAAATATTACGTATCCCGATTGCTATGTTTTTTGGTGTTTGGTTAAATTTTACACCAGATTCCAGGGAGATCCACTCTCCTTTTTCCATCGGCCCTGCTTGGGGAAGGGGGTGGCATTCAATGTAGTGTAGTGGGTGTGGCTTATGGCTGAGGGGCCGGGCTTTGGATGTGAATCTCAGTCTCAGCCTGGTGACCTTGGACAGGTCCTTAACCTCTCTGAACCCCAGTTTCATTCTCTGTAACTTGGGGCGAATGAATCCCTCTGGTAGGGTTTGCTGTGAGGGCGGAAGCAAGGAAGATGATGTAATTGCAGTGGGTAACCCGGGGCCTAGTACGGGGTGAGCTGGCAACAAAGGGCCGCTGTTTCATGACCTGGCCCTGTGCCAGCTGCCTTTGCTGGCACATCAGGCTCAAAGGACAGACAGACGAGGCTGCCCCGCCAGGGTCCCTGCACTGGGCCTTTTGTTCCCTGCGGCTCAGGATGTGAATGAGCCTTGGCAGCCCAAGGAGGGCTCCAGGTTTCCCCCTTCTGGGCCAGGGGTGACCAAGGAGTGGAGGTGAGGGAGGGCCAAGGTTCGGTCCCCCCTGCCCCCTCCGGCCCCCCTCTGCCCCCGGGGGCTGCCTCCCCCAGGCTCCTCCATGCACACCATTGTCTGGCTCCTCAGGTCCTGTTGTCCCCACTGCACACAGAAGGCCCCTTTGTCTCTGCCGCACCTGACTGCTGCGGCAGAGGTGGTGACGGGTGACAGGGCTCCTGGCATGCAGCCAGGGCACTTTCAGCAATAACAACATTAGTCATGCCTCTTCCAGAAAACCTTTTCTGGGTCTGGGTGGCCCTGGGCAAGTGGTTTTCATTTCCTCTCCGTGTTGATTTTTAAATGCAGGGCTGCGTTTTGGTGCCAGAGACTCTCCAGGTCAGGCTTGGGGTTCGCTCCCTGATGCTCCTCGGGAGGGTCACCACGTTGGACTCCTGCGGAGCTGAACATGAGCTGCCACTGCCACCCTGGGGACATGAGGGCCCCAAGCGTGACCACCAATCTCCAGGGTCGCCCTTGGGTTCTTCAGAGAATCACCTGGAAGCCAGCCCTTTTGTTCCAGGAGCAGGACGCTGCCTGGGGGCTCGAACCCGCACACAAGCTTGGAGCTGCTCAGGTCTGCTGGGTGTCCTGGTCATCTCTAGGCTGCCATCCGAGGGAGGGCAAGGGCACTATGTTTGCCTTTAGGACCGGCACAATGGGACTAAAGCTATTTGCCCAGCATGTCAGAATGTGATGGCCTTGAACTAGATGGGAGGGAGGGAGTGCTTAGGGAGGGGAGGGGTAGCAGGAACATTGAAGCCAGGTTGTCAGTACCACTGGAAATGGGAGCGGGCTGACTGAGAGCCTCCACAGGGCTGTTCACAGAGATGGGTGTTTTCCTCTTCTCCCAGGCTTGAGGTGGGCTGGCCTTTTCTTGTCCTGTTGAGCTCAGGCATTTGCCTGGGAGCAACTGTAAGTTTTAAAAGCCTAGGCTTTGTTTTGCAACATTCTTTCCCTTTGCCATGGCAACTGGCAATGTCCTAGATAGTGGCCTCCCCCTCCCACTGCCCTCCCCTCTCCCTGCCCCCATCAGCCAGGGTCCTGGAGTTGGGACCTGGGAGGTTGACAATGGGGGTTGTTTGCTACCTCAGCGAGACCTAGCCCTTGGGGACTGCGGCAGTGACCTGCCCCTCCCAGCTGCTTGCAGGCCTCGGTGACAGCAGAAATAAAATTTCCTGTCCTCTTGTTAAGCCTGCAGAGTTTCCCTTTGCGACTGTGCAGAAAGAAGTCTCTGCAGTGAGTCGGGGGCATCCGGACTGTGTGGCTGACTGTGGCTCTCTCCGTGGCCCCGTCCTGCCCATGTTTGAAAACTTAGATGAAATATTATTTACACCATAGAGTCTCCCATAAAAAGGGAGGACAGGTTGGGCACATAAAAACCCAGGACACACAGTGAAATTTGATTTTCAGATAAACAATGCTAAACAATGCATAATTTTTAGTGCAATATGTCCCAAGCAGTATTTGTGTCATACTTACACTAAAAAATAAAAAGTAAAAAGGAAAGCATTGTTTATATGAAATGCAAATTTAACTGGGCATCTCGATTTTTATCTGACAATCTTATCCATAAACCTTTCTTTCCTCTAAACTATGTAACATTGTAGCTCCATTTATAACTTTCTATCCGACACTGTCACAACCACGGCCCCGTTTTATCTGTCCTGTTGGAGTTTGGGATTCTAGAGGGCACAGCCATATCTGAGGCACTGATGTCTCCCCCACGGCACCAAATCCACACTCCTCACGCAGCATAGGAATTAACTCAGGGAAAAAAGTTGGCTTGTATGTGGCAAAGGGCTCCTAGAAGTCCTGAAAGAAAAAAATATAATATAAAAAGTACAAAGGATTAGACATTTGTGCCCTTGCATTCTCTGGCCTCCTTCCGAAGGTTAGCAGGATCTAGCAGTTTACATCTAGCCACCGCCACCTTTCCAGGCCGTGGAACAAAAGGCCTAACCTTGTTTCAGGTTGTGCCCATCATTTCCCAGCAGACCCCCGGTGAGAGACTGGTGCTTTGCTCCAGGTCCCTCCACTGCCCTGGGGGAGGTGACCTGCAAACCTCGTGTCCCTGAGCCGAAGAGGTACTCTGCGTGGGAAATGAGAGGCTGAGGGGCCTCCTGGAGCCTCCGTCTCCTAAACTGACTCTCCAGGCCCCTGTGCTGATGCAAGCAGTACAGAACCGTGGCCGTGACCCTGGAGGTGACCACAAGGCAGCCTCCACCCGAACAGCCGTGACTCTGGTGGGGCGCGTGCCTCCCCTTTCAACCTTGCAAACCCACGTGGAAGCCGCTGAGGTTCTGCAGACAGGAATTCTGCCAGCGTCTGCCTTGTAGCCGATGGAGAAGTGTCAACATCCCGAGAGCAGATGCTTATCACTTCTCACTGCCAAGACACGGCCTAACGTTTACCTCACTCTTCCTTCTCAGGGTGAGTGAGGAGCTATGTGCCTCTTCCACGCTGTTTCTGTTCCTCCTCCATCAGGGCACCTTGGACGGGCCAGTGCTTCCCCTCACCCATACCTTGCTAGCCACGTTTGCCCACAGTTCCCGCGTGATTGTGGGGGAAGAAGACTAACCCGATGTGCAGAATGGTGTGAGACCTTGGACTACTAACTCGTCCAGCTAGTTAGGGTACTTCCAATTGGACTCAGAAGAGTAAACACTCATAAAAGCTTACCCAACCAATGCGTTTCTCTACATGGCCATATTTCCCCCAGATTCATTCCAGTTTGTTTCCTCTCGTCAGCATAACAACCTGTAACCCCAGAGGAAGCACTGAGAGCCACAATCAACAGAAGTGGAATGGGGGTGCTCTTGGTACTTCTGTATGTGGGTTTCTTATCTTCTTCTTATAAGCCCTTGGAGTATGACACTTGCATTTGGCCCCCAAAATGGGCCCAGGTGGATCTACTATGGGCTCCCAGTATTCCTGGCACTTAGGTCCCTCTGACAGCATCTCAACAGCTAGGTCCCGACAGCCAGTATGCGTGCATCACGCATGCACAAGGTGAGCCCGAGGATACACAGCCCTGCACGGAGAGCGTGGTGGGGCGGAGGTGAGGGTGTGGGTGGGAACAAGAGCACCAGGGGGCCATGCCCATACTCGGGTTCCCAATCCCCTCCAGCTCCAGGTCCCAGTTTCTTCAGAACTTTTCTTTTCCTCTCGGAATCTTGCAGGTGTTCCTTAACTTCTGCCCCAGAACAGCCCATGCAGAGAACAGACTCCTCCCTCTCTCTTGTTATTTTTTTTTTCAATTGGAGAGAGAGAGAGAGAGAGAGAGAGAGAGAGAGCGAGCAGTGGGGGACAGACAGAGAGACAGAGAGGGAGACACAGAATCCGAAGCAGGCTAAAGGCTCTGAGTGGTCAGCACAGAGCCCCACTCAGGGCTCAAACTCATGAACTGTGAGATCATGACCTGAGCCCAAGTCGGAGGCTGAACCTTCTAAGCCACCCAGGCGCCCTGGGAGACTCTTCCTGATTTCCCTGCAGCACTCACCTCTCCCCATCTCCTGATCAAATACCCCAAACGTTTCTCCTGAAAATTGAGGCCAACAGGCCTACACGGCAGCAACACATATCAGGTCTTGAAATACACATGTTAGGTTTTCTGTGCTTAAAAGTTCTCCTGGCCATTTCTACCGCTGCCTGGTTTGGCCTCTTGCAGTGTCATCTCCCTGTTGGGGTGTCCTCCCCTCCAGCTTCTTCCTGCCCTAGACTCCCACTCACAGGAATTTGTGACCAGGAGGGGCTTTTGAGATCCTGCTCATATTCTGTCTTGACTTTGGTGATGATTATACAGGGATTTTCTTTATAATTATTTAAAACTTTTTTTTTTGGTAACATTTATTTATTTTTGAGAGACAGAGAGAGACAGATCATGAGCAGGAGAGGGGCAGAGAGAGAGGGAGACACAGAATCCGAAGCAGGCTTCAGGCTCTGAGCTGTCAGCACAGAGCCTGACGTGGGGCTCGAACCCATGAACTGTGAGATCATGACCTGAACTGAAGTCAGACCCTCAACCGACTGAGCCACCCAGGTGCCCTTATAATTATTTTTTAAATGTTTATTTATTTATTTTGGTGGGGGAGAGGCAGAGAGAAAAGGAGAGAGAGAATCTCAAGCAGGCTCTGCACCGTCAGCACAGACCCAGATGAAGGGCTCAATCCCAGGGATCGTGAGATCATGACCTCAGCAGAAATCAAGAATCTGAAAAACCATAAAATACCTAGGAATAAACCTACCCAAAGGTGTAAAAGACCTGTATGTTGAAAACTATAGAAGACTTATGAAGGAAATTGAAGAAGACACAAAGAAATGGAAAAACATTCCGTGCTCATGGATTGGAAGAATAAACATTGTTAAAATGTGATTATTACCCAAAGCAATTTACACATCAATGCAATCCCCATCAAAGTTGCACCAGTATTCTTCTCAAAGCTAGAACAAACTATCTTAAAATTCATATGGAACCACAAAAGACCCCGAATAGCCAAAGTAATATTGAAGAAGAAAACCAAAACGGGAGGCATCACAATCCCAGACTTTAGCCTCTACTACAAAGCTGTCATCATCAAGACAGTATGGTATTGGCACAAAAACACACACATAGACCAATGGAATAGAATAGAGAACCCAAAATATATGGCCAATTAATCTTTGACAAAGCAGGAAAGAGTGTCCAAT
>NC_043703.1:68993710-69036386 GCF_006229205.1 Suricata suricatta | reverse complement strand
CTTTCTACAATAGCCAAATCATGGAAAGAGCCTAAATGTCCATCACCTGATGAATGGACGAAGAAGATGTGGTATATACATACAATGGAGTACTACATGGCAATGAGAAAGAATGAAATATGGCCATTTGTAACAAAGTGGATGGACCTTGAGGGTGTCATGCTAAGCGAAATAAGTCAGACAGAGAAGGATAAATACCATATGTTTGCACTCATAGGTCTAACAGGAGAGACCTCGCAGGGAACCATGGGGAGAGGAAGAGAGAAAGAGAGCGGGGAAGAGTGAGGGACACAGATCAAGGGAGACTACTGAATACTGAAAACGAATCATGGACTGAAAGGGGATGGGGAGGGAGGAAGGGGGTGATGGTCATGGTGGGGGGCACTTGTGGGGAGAAGCACTGGGTGTTATATGGAAACCAATTTGACAATAAACTATTATTTAAAAAATAAAGAAAAAATAAAATAAATTAAAAAATTAAAAAAAAATAAATTAAAAAAAAAAGAATCTGACGCTCAACCGCCTGGTCCACCCAGGTGCCCCAAGTAACTATTTTTGAAACAGAACACATATGACTTGCCCACTTTTCTATATGTGCAATACATCTTACATGGAAATAAAGGAGGAGAAAGATCCCCGTTCATTTCTTACATAGTGTGGTTCAGCTATCTCTTGTTTATTTCCTTCTAACCACATCTTAGAGCCTAGTCTTCCATTCCAGAGCAGTGTATCTGGGCAATTTGCTAAGTGAAGGCAGCTCTTCCCTGAAGAGGAATGTCTTAAGATAAGATAAAACTTAGCAGGATGGCCCACACCATTTTGACAGCAGCCTGGGTCCAGTACGGCCAGGATGTCAAGGGTCAGGGGGAAAGGCAAGGGATGAAGATGATGAGGTCAGCTGGGTTCAGTCTGAAGGGCCTTGCGGGCCAGGCTGTGGGGTGCGCATCTTGCCTTAGGGGCAGAGGAGCCGGGGATCTAAGCGGAGGTGTCCCAGGTCAGGCTGGATCAGGGACTACGATGGGGGTAGTTTAGAGCCTGGGGGGCCAGTTGTGAGGGGATGCAATGAGTTCAGGCAGGAGAGTGGGCATAAGCTGGTGCAGCAGGGTGCAGAGAAAGGGATGGACAGGATTCAGGCTTTGGGGCTAGAGTATGCACGGCTGAGCCACCTGTTCAGTGTGGCGTGGAGGGGAGAGCCTGAGATACCGCCAGACTTCTGGCTGGTCCTGTCACTCTCTGAGATGGAGAAGGTAGAGGGGGGCAGGGGCAGATGGGCCCACACAGGCAGAACGCAGAGGAAACGGGGATTGGAGACTCCCCCAGAGCCCCGAGGCAATAGCCAGAACAGGCAGCTACTTCTTTCCCTTTTCATTTACCTGGGAATCGAAATCTACCCCCTGGTTAGTTCAGACGGCAAGGAGGCAATCCTGCCCCTCCATCTCTATAACCATCCTAGGCAGGGACGAAAGTGGAGAACCGGCAAGAAAGAGAAGAAGAGAAAAGAAAGGAGCCTGAGGCAGTACAGGCCAAGGGAAGCAGGAACCAGGAGAGGAAAAGGGAAAGGGTGGACGTGGGGACGATGGATAACATCCTCCAGCCTGGGTAAATGGATAATGTGCCATAGGCAGCAGTTCTTCCGGCAGAGTGTTCATTCATTCATTCACTCATTCGTTCACTCCTCCATTCATTCAGGAAGTGTTGATAGAGTACCTACCACGTACAGGCTCTCTGCACAGGCTCCGTGGAGGTTCCCTGATAAACAGATCAGGCACGGTTCTGACCCAGGTGGAGTTCATAATTTGGTACGGGAGGCAAATCGTGAGCAAATAAATACAAATTTAAAATGTCATTACAAATTTCGACAAAGGCTATCTATCCTTTAGGCAACGGGAGAATAAGAGGGGAAACTGAATTTCGGGAAATTTGTGCAATGCCCGAAGGCAGAGTCTGGGAAGGCTTCTCAATGGAAGGATGAACATTTCCCAGCCAGGCTGTGATAATCAAAATAGGTAGTAACAACCGACCTCAGATCTTTATGGCTTAACATTACAAGTTTAGTTTTCAGTCACATTAAATTGGCTGAGGTACCGGGTAACCAGGGGCCAGGCGGACAGAGCAAGGAGACATGCATGCCAGCTCTGACTGCTGCTGAAGTGACACGTGACCACGGACATTTCACTGCCAAAGCAAATCTCATGGTCATGCTTAATTTCAAGGAGACATGAGCCCGGAAGGAGAGAGAACCAGAAATCTTGGTGAGTACCAGTAATGTCTACTACGTAGGCCAGGAACAGGGTGAAGGGCATTCCAGGTGAGCAAGGATCTCAGGAAACATGGGGTGGATGGAGAATGGTGAGTGAAGGTTGAGGCAGAGAGAGTTGAAGAGGTGGTCAGGCTCAGCTCGTATACAGGGAGGATTACATGTCCTACTCCAAGTACAAATGAATGTTTTAAAGCAAGGGATTCGGGGTGTATGTTCATTGAGAAAGTGGTTTGGGGGCTCCTGGGTGGCTCAGTCGGTTAAGCGGCCAACTTTGGCTCAGGTCATGATCTTCGGTTCATGAGTTTGAGCCCTATGTTGGATTCTGTGCTGACAGCTCAGAGCCTGGAGCCTGCTGCAGAGTCTGTGTCTCCTTCTCTCTCTGCCCTTCCCCTGCTCACACTTTGTCTCTCTGTCTCTCAAAAATAAATAGACATTAAAAAATATTAAAAAAGAAGAAAGTGGTTTGGGCTTTTGTAAGGAGAAGTGTGGAAAGAGGCTGTTTAAAATAGTCCAGGCTAGAAACAATAGTGGCTCACAGTAGGGTAGTAGAGAGGGAGGGACGTGGTACAGTGGAGAGGTATTTGGTGGTGGAAGTGGTGAAGTTGGGTGGTAGATAGGAATGGAGGAAGATGAAGGGTCAAGGCTGACAGGACACTTTCTGGCTTAAGCAGCTTAATGAATGGAGATGCCATGTATGAAGGCAGGGAGGCTGGGGGAAAAAGAGGCTGTGAGTGTGTGTGTGTGTGTGTGTGTGTGTGTGTGTGCACGCGCGCGTGCTTTAGGGTTTAGAGGGAGCTTTAGGGTTTAGTTTTACACAGTGCAGGTAGAGCTACCATTGGAACACCCAGCAGAAATGCCCGGTGGGTGTAACATCTGGATCTCTGGGATATCAAGACCAGGGGAGCGAAACCTCCCTGTTGCACCCACAGAGAAGTGGGGGACTCTAACACAACACTGGATTCTCTTCACTCAAAGGCCAAGTACAAATGTTACTGACTGCTTTAAAATATAGCATATTGGGCACCTGGGTGGCTCAGTCAGTTAAGCGTCGGGCTTCGGCTCAGGTCATGATCTCACGATTTGTGGGTTTGAGACCCGCATCGGGCTCTGTGCTGACAGCTCAGACCCTGGAACCTGCTTCGGATTCTATGTCTCGCTCTCTCTCTGCCTCTTCCCTGCTTGTGGTCTATCTCTGTCTCTCTCTCTCAAAACTAAACATTAAATATTTTTAAATATAATTTATTAATAAATTTGGGGCACAGTGAGGCCAGCTGATCAGGGGATGACAGCCATTGAAAGACAATGTGTCAGACCTGGTTTCTAAGAAGAGCAGGCCTGCGTACCATGCAAGGCCACACAGGGAAGCACCAGCGTCAGTCAGGAGACAGAGGGGGGAGGGGAGAGCTGTAAGCAAGGGTCTCCACTGTAGTTTCCTTGGGAAGGAATGGGTGAGGCTAGTTTGAGTTGTTTCAGCAGGCTCTGGGACATAGGGCTGACCCCAGTAGTCTGGTCCTCGGCTCTGGGGTGATTAGTGCAGGTGGATGGGGGCCCAGGGTGCGAGAGCCCAGCAGAGGAGGTGGATGTGTGTGGGCTCTGGATTAGCTGGTTGCCCTTCGAAAAGCATGTTCTTGGGCCGGTTATTTACAAACGCTAGGACTTGATTAAACCTGGAGAGGTGGGGTCAGACCCTCCAGGGCCAGCAAGGTCCACGTGTCACAGCATCAGAATATAGGCAAACAAAAGACACTGGCAATGAACTGCCACCTTGCATAACACATTTCCACACTGTGCACCTCAAGGGGACCCAAAGTTCAACCACACTTAGAAGAAAGATGCTTAATGACATTTTAAAAAGCATTTGTGTGCTATGTCGTTAACCACTTACCACCCAACATTTTGGTTCGTCATCCACTCTATGAGCTACATGTGACCACAGGGCGCACATAGCAGCCCCCTCCCGCCCACCCCCCACCACACTGCCACAGATCAAGTACGCCTCTTGGCCTCGGTGACTCTGTAAATGAAGCAAGCATAGGCCAAACGCGTGAACGTGATGCAAAAACCTTGGTTTTATATTTAATTCTAATTTGCTCTTCTGAGAAGTGTTATATTCGAGAGAGAGATGGGTTGCCTGGGAGATACGGTTCTCAGGCCAGAATCTCCGTTGTCTACAAAGTGGCGTGGACATTATTTAAAGTTCCCATATAATGGGGTGACTCGAGAGGAGATCACTCGAATAGACGAAGGTGTTGGGGAGGTGGATGCATGGGTGTGAGCCTCCCTGCACGACCTCGCTGTGTGCCAGACCGCGGGGCTTCCGAGCTCACAGACACCTAAGAAGGTCAAGGTGCCCACAGCGTGACTACCACAAAACCACAACCGTTTCGTCCCCAGGAGGAGGGGGAAAGGCTTGGCAGCCACTTGCTACAAGGTTTTCTGCTCACTCAAAAATGCCGGCCCTTGGCCCTGGGTCCCTCTGCTCCTGTGCCCCCCAGTGGGTGCCCAGCACCCACCCAGGCCCGTGGTGCTGCTCTGCAGACTTGGGGCGGGGAGCTAGCGCCAACAGACTGACACTGTGAGGCGAGGCTGCTGTGAGTAACAGGGCTTCTCCATCTCTGACCCAGGAGGCCCGTATCTTCTGTCAGCATCCATGAACGGCCTTCGCTCGCACAGAGGTAAAATCTCAGCCCCTCCCCGGGTCCTGACATGAGATCGCAGCTCTTGTTTTCAAGTGTCACTAGCGTGTGTTCCAAAGCAATCAGCAGTCCCCTAACAAGGGAACTTGTGCTTTGGTGAGAAGGACACCTGGTGATGAACACTAATGGCTCTTTGAACAAAGAACACCAGCTTCGATTTAATTTGGATGGTAGGCTGTTAGGCATAAAAAAGATGACATTAATCTGAAAGAAAGAACCAAAATGTAGTCAGACGCTCTTAGGTTGTTTTTTTTTTTAAAGCACTTCTTATGATTGCAATGTTCCTGGGAAATTAATGATGCTTTGTTTTAAAAAATGAAAACTCCCATGACAAGAAGTCTCACGGGAAAGGAAGAACTTAAGCCCGGGGACAATCTGTGCGGTGATTTTCCGGAGACGAAAGCGCACTTTGGACAGGTGGCTGTTTTTGCGGTGAACTCTTGCTGAAGCCAGGAGGCACAGCTCCCTGCAGCCAGCACCCCCCACCCCTGGGCGACCCCCTGTGCATCCACCCCCTGTGCATCCGGGTGGGTTGTTGGAGCAGGTGCTGGCAGTGGGAGGCTAGCCTCGAGCTGCCCTGCACCCCTCCTGTCTGAAGTGGCTGTCAGTTAGCAGACACGCTCCTCCATCCCCAGGAGCCCAGATGACTTCCCCTTAGGTACAGTGAGGGGAACACATATGACCCCTCACTTCCCTGTGTCTCTTCTGATTGCTTCTCCCTCGAACCCTGGCTCGACTGGGGACCCCATGTCTGTCCTCAGCCCCAAGCGCCTCTCATCACTGAGGCAATGGGATGGTTGCAAGAGGAAGGCAAACACGATGCTAAGGGATGGTTTACACCCTCTCCTTTGTCAGTCTCCATCTCTGAGCAGTCAGCCAGTGAGTCTTGATGTGGCTGGTCTTCCCCAAGTTCAGAGTGAGGTCAGCCAAGTAGGTGTCTCAGCCTGTTTCGGCTGTGATAGCAAAGTGCCACAGGCTAGGTGGGCTGGGAACAACAGTTCTGGAGGTTGGAAGTCCAAGATCAGGTGCAGCATGGTGGTGGGAGCCCTGCTCTCGATGCCAGGCATCGGGCTATGTCGTCCTATGCTTACTGTGGCTAGGGACACAGGGAGCCCTCGGACCCCAATCCCATTCCCGAAGACTTTACCTTCATGACTCAAGCACCTCCCAAAGGTCTCACCTTTAAATACTATCACCGGAGCACCTGAATGGCTCAGTTGGTTAAGCGTCTGGCTTCGGCTCAGGTCATGATCTCACACTTGTGGGTTTGAGCCCTGCATCAGGCTCTGTGCTGACAGCTAGCTCAGAGCCTGGAGCCTGCTTTGGATTCTGTGTCTCCTTCTCTCTCTGATCTTCCCCTGCTCATGCTGTCTCTCTCTCAAAAAATAAATAAATAAATAAAACATTTCAAAAAATCACACATTTAAATACCATTACCTTTGGGGCTTAGGATTTCAACGTACGAATTTAGGGGGACCCAAGCATTTCGGCCATGGCAGTAGGACACTGAACGCGTGTAGTTCTTCTATATGTCTTTGCCAAGGAACAAACGAACGACATGCCTTGAAGCCCCCAGAACCCTGTGAGCCTGCACGGCGGTCCCCGATTGCTGCAGAAGAAAGAGAGGGCAGTCTCCACGGCCCTGGCAGGGCTCTGAAGACGTGATGAAAGTGGCACACAATAGGAGAGGCCTCGTGTGGGCTGCAAATGCCAGGGGTTCCCTGCTGGTGGGTGCTTGTGCGCGGTGTGGTCCGTCCCTGTCTGCCTGGTCATGCCTGTCCCCCCTTCCTGAATGTCTGGGTCCCCACCCTGGGACCCCTGCCTGCTGTCTTGCTCAGGGCCTCCTTCCCTGCTTCCTTCTTTGTCATATCTCCCATTTCTATGGCTCCATTTCTGTCCTCTTGTTCTTTCTATTTCTTCTTAGGGTCTGGTTTCTTTGTGCAGCCGTGTGTATGTATGAATCATACGTTCAATAAAAATTTTTTTATTCCATGCGATTAGGCAAAAAGCCCCAACGTAGCTTGAAACACATAAGCATCCTCGGCTCATGGCCCGCTCCGTGCCTTAGCTAATCCTGCAACAAGCCTATGAAGTACTAGCAGACACATTTTACAGATGAGAAACTGAGGCTCACAGGGGTGAAGTAAGTTGCCCAGCGCCACACGCCACCAGCCCAGAGCTGTGTCTGTCTCCCATGCTCACACGCCTCATCCCTGTAGAGTGGTGCCCTGTGAAGTGTGGCAGAAGGGATGTGAGCCAGGAGTAGCGGGAAGAGCTTGACACTGGAGCCGCACACTCGTGTGTGTGTGTGTGTGTGTGTGTGTGTGTGTGTGTGTGTGTTGACCCCTTCACCTGCCGGCTGTGACTTAGCTTCTCTGGGGTTCGTCATTGCAAGATCCTTATATGGGGCAACCGGTGCCCACACCCCAGCATCTCCTCTGTTCTCCCCTGGCTCAGGCCACCTGCCTTCATTGCCATCACCTCCTTGTGCCTCAACACGCCAAGGGGGCTCTACCTGATGACCTTCGCTTGTCCGGTTTCTCTGTATCTGGGACCTCATTTCTCCAGGTGCACAATTGGCTCACTCCTCGTTTGCTCTAGGTTTTTATTCCAAGGTTGCCCTCTTAGCAAAGGGTTCCCTGACCTCTGTTCTTAAAATCTCAAACCTCCCCCCAGCAGCACTCACAGCCTCCACCCTCTGCTCTGTTTGCTTCACGGGACGCATGCCTTCCAACAGTGTGCATACCACTCGAATTCTTTTTGTAAATTTTTCCTGGCTAGAAAGTCAATTTCCTGAGGTCACACAATTTTGTCTTTTTGTTCACCACTGTATCCTCGACTCCTAGGACACCTCAGACAATAAACATTTGTCAAGGAAATCGGTATTGTTATTATTATCTCTTTCTTTCATTTTGGGTAGTACGAGATCATGAGCCCTCGAAACCACAGAAGCAAAATCACAACTGTCGGCAGTATCTTTGGCCATCTCACAAGTGGCTCACTGGCTTCTCTGTGAGGAGAATGCCTGCGATTTCATTCCTCTTAAAATTTTTTTATCTATTTATTTTGAGAGAGGGGGAGAGAGAGAGAGAGAGAGAGAGAGAGAGAGAGAGAGAGCGCACGAGCGAGCTAGCAGGGGAGGGGCAGAGAGAGAGAGAGAGGGAGAGAGAATCACGAGAAGGCTCCAGGCTGTCAACACAGAGCCCAATGCGGGGCTCCATCTCATGAATGCTGAGATCATGACCTGAGCTGAAATCAAGAGTCGACGTTTAACCAATTAAGCCCCTGCACTTTCATTCTTTTACCTTCTTCTCGCTGATATGTGTCGTTGGTGCCTGTTGGGTCAGTTGTTTTGAGTCCTAGAGCTATTGCAAAGCAGAATGGAAGGAAGTGTGGAGCCTCGCTGCTCATGAGGAAGCTTAAATCTGCTGGTTTCTCCACATCCTGGTCCTGAGTTTAGACCAAATTGTTCCAAGAGCAGCTTTGGCTTCCTGAGAGATGACATTCTCCCCAGTTCACAACATCCACCAACGAACGCCTTTCTAAGGTTCTCCTCTCCTTTGTGAGGTAAGGTTGATTTCAAGCATGTCCAACTGCCTGTTCTAAATATTTCTAATTACTAAAGTGGCTTCGCTACTGGCAAGCTGATAATCTTCATTCTTGAGTTTTGCTTTGGTGACCTAAGCCAAAGAGGAACTGAGCCACCCGGGCACCCCTTAAGATTTGATTTTTAAGTAATCCTTACACCCAGGGTGGGCTGTAATCTACAACCCTGAGATGAAGAGTTGTACACTCTGCTGACTGCGCCAGCCCGGGGCCCATTGTGAATCAGCTTTCTTCTTTCTTTTTAGCCATGTCCCATTGATATATGTATGTGTTGAAATATATATATATATAATTTTGGCAAAAATTCCCCTAGAAAACACACATAGAGTTCTTCTTAACTTCCCTTCTGTTGGGAGGTATCACCCTTTCCTCAACGCTCCATCTGTATGGTCCAATCAAGGGGGTCTCTTTTCAGTGACACTTGATTGTTTGACTCTTCTTTCACTGACAAAGCCCCTCCTTTAGAAGGATTATGCATTTCCACCTTATTGCTCTCAGGCTCGCCTAGAAACCTAGGAGCAAAAGTGACAGGTGCCACTTTTTTTTTTGAGCCGCAGCCCTCAGCACCACTGACTGGTCTGCCACCCTTCCTGTCCTTTTTGCATTGGCTGCGAGCGGCTGCTCCTTCAGCCTGACTCCGTGGGGGAAGCTGGTGTGGAGCCGAGCCACAGCCACATGGTGATGAGTGCGTAGCACAAAAAGTGAAAACCTGTGTTTTTATCATGAGCACAACAGAGAGAGAAGGGCAGTGAGGACTTCCTGGCACTGTTATCCCTGAAACTCTTGGAGCTGCCTCAGCTCATTCCTTCCTAAAGCCCAATTCTTGGATTCTGTAAAATAACTTTTTGTTTTTCTAATAAACTTCCTGTGTTGTTGTTGTTGTTTGCTTCAGTTGGGTTCTATTAATAGTAAAAGTAGTAAAAATAACAACACTGATAATTTAATTAAACTAAATGCTTACTATGTGCCAAGCACTTCATATTTAGATGACTTTTATTCCTACAGTATAGTTTGTAACATATATAAACTATAATATATAGTTTCTAGTATATAATTCCTAAAGTTTACAGATGAAGAAACTGAGGCTCAGAGAGGTCAAGTAACTTGTCCAAATCACTTAGCCAGTAACTAGCAAAGCTGGGATTTGAACTTGAATTCTGGCCCTTGACTTGCACCCTTGACCATAAGGAAGTAGGCTCTCTCTCCAAAAGACTCATGGTGTTCCTTCCGGGAGTAGCCTCCCATCATCCTTCATTTAGAGCAAACTTTCTCACATCTGTAATTTATATTTGGCTTTTATTTACTCTGACCTTAACCATGGAGGAGGGAAGGCATCATCTGTTCCCCAAAATATCTTTGGGTTCTAGATCAAAACATAGAAAAGGAAAGAAATTCCATGGAAAGGACTGGTAGCCACAATTATTATGCCTGTTGTTTCAAATGAGTATGCTTTCTTGGTCATAGGATACTGGTCTACCTCCAAGTCCTGTTAAAGGCAAATCCACATGTAAAGTAAACTTTAATTGTATTTCTTATTTTCCATGACTCTGCTTTTCTAGTTCCCATCCCTCTCCGTCAGCCAAAAATTTTTGTAGCATTGAAAGTAAGAGAAGAGGGGCCCCTGGGTGGCTCAGTTGGTTGAGTGTCTGACTCTTGATTTTGTCACAGGTCATGATCTCATAGTTCGTGGGATCAAGCTCCAAGTTTGGCTCTGTGCTGACACGGTGGCATTCTCTCTATCCCTCTCTCTATACCTCCCCAGCTCATGTTCTCTCTCAGTCTGAAATAAATAAATAGAACTTAAAAAAAAAAGAAGTTAAAAGGAATTTCATCCAACAATAAGAAATAAGATTCAGCTTTTCTTTAAGATATTGAAGAATTGCATCTCATAAAAATGCTAATAAAGGTCTTGGTTAAAAATAAAGGCACTCATATTGGCTCTAATATTGAGAGATGTAGTGCTGAGCTCCCCTAAATGTCTGAGTGAAGATTAGAATTCTGGCAGCATTTACAGAGTCCTTTATTAATAGCCTTCTGTGGCGGCAAAGTTTGTGATGAAGAGATACCCCTTGGCTAGTACAGAGAGAGGTTTTCAGAGGCACGGACAGTAAGGAGCTGGCTCAGACTGGACCAGAGTCCTGGACCTGGATGCCAAACTACGTAGTATTTGGGTGTACTATTATTCTCTCATGATCTGTGAGAAATCAGACATCCTTTCAACAGCCACAGTACGTGCTCAAATATTTCTGAATAAATTAAAATTAAGAATCTCTTGGGGCATCTGAGTGGCTTAGTCAGTTAAGAGTCTGACTCTTGATTTTGGCTCAGGTCATGATCTCATGGTTCCTGAGTTCAACCCCCACCTAGGGCTTCGCACTGAGAACACAGAGGCTGTTTGAGAATCTCTCTCTCCCTCTCTCTCTGCCATTCCCCAGCTCAGAATAAATAAATAAACATCTTAAAAAATAAGAATCTCTTCAACATATTGAACACTCTCGGTGGCAGATGAGTGTTACACTTACCTCATTTTAATGCTCTGTGACGGTTAGTCTTATGTCTTGACTTGGCGAGGATATAGCTCCCAGACATTTAATTGAAGACAAATGTAGGTGCTGCCGTGATGGTATTTGGTACATACGGCTAACGTCTGCTCTCACTTGGTTTCATTTTACTATTTCCTTCTTTTCTCAAGTTTTTATTTAAATTCCAATTGGTTAACGTACAGTATACTATTAGTTTCAGGGATAGAATTTAGCAATTCATTACTCACAATACACAGTGCTCATCACAACATCAGTTGGTTTTAAGCAAAGGGAAATTACCCTCCATAATATGGGTGGGTCTCACCCAATCAGTTGAAAGGTCTTATAGGCAAAAACTGCGGTTTTTCTGGAGAAGAAGAAATTCTGCCTCAAGACTGCAGCATCATCAATGCCTGCCCAAGTTCCCAGCCTGCCTTATGGGTTTCTGATTTGTCAGTCCCCACATCGGATTAGCCAACATCTTCAAAAAAATCTCTTATACACAGGAAAGAGATAGAGGTACAGATAGATTGTTTTTCTGGAGAACCCTGAGTGACATCTCTTCTGGCAATCCTACCATTATCTGCATTTTGGAGGTGAGGAATTTGAGTCTCAGAGGTGATCTCATTAGGGAACCTGTCTAGTCACCCAGCTAGCAAGAGGCCGGCCTGGGTCTCTTTCCAGGGTCTGTGGATTAAATACTGCGATGCATGGTCTCACCAGGCTCGAGGAAGTGAAAGAAACCCAGCCAGGGAACTCTGAAGGAATGAACACTCAAGTATGTGTCATTTCTGCAGCCATTTGCCAAAGGGCTCCCCGGAGTTCGGGTTGAAGACTGACTCTTGATTCTCAGAGAACCAGCTTCTTCATAGCCTGACGTTGCCAACAAACCAACTGCTGACCCGTGTGTTGGCATCTTCAACTTTTCCTGCCACAGCTAACTGTCGCCAGCCTGGCCCCCAGCCCCTGCATTGGTACCTGGGCTGTGTGCACACCCCACACAGCTCCCACACTTTGCTATAACCACTACGTGCCTGTCTTCCCTGCATTCCTACCTGGAGACAAGACCACGTGTCAGTCTTGCTCACCAGTGAATTCCAGGCATGTAACTCCATGCTTGGCACACACTTCTGCTTGATAAGCATGTCATGAAGGAAGTCACGGAGAGCTGCTGTGAATGTTTCCACTTTGTGGGGGGATTTAAACTTGTCCTCAGACTCCATTTTGGGGGAAGTGCCGTAAGGGATCCAAGAAGGGCCCATGACCCGTGTGTCTCCCCTGTGCCTGTCTGCTCTGGGCAGGAAGGCACCGCAGGAGCGCACCGAGACTGCTCCTGGGTGGTCCTCCCAGGGGAGGTCCGTGCTCACTGCGCGCCCCTTGGAGCATGCTGTCACGATCAGTAAGTTAGGGATGGATCTGCGAAGTCCTGTCACTGACTATATAGTCAGAGTGAACCTTTAGAAAATGAGCTCTCCCTTAGACTGAGACGAGAGGCAGAGGACAGGCAGAAACTGGCACTTTAGATAGAGAGAGCCAGGCCAGACAAGGCTGGGGAGAGCCAGCTGTTCATCATGTGACTGTCAGGCTGTCACCCAGAGGCAGCTGGGGAAGTCCCACAGAGTGGAGTGATCTGGGGTGTCACGTACATTCATGACACAGCGACGAGAGTACTGGCTTGGGAGTAAATGATCTGGGCAAGTCCTCCAACCCTCCAGGCCTTCATTTCATTATCAGTGGAATCAGTCATCCAGGCCTCCCTGAACATTAAGATAAGATTGCCTCAGGCCTCCACTTGGACAGCTGGGATGTCCAAAGTCTCCACAAAGCCCTGGACCTCCGCTCCTGGTTCGCTCACTCTCCCCCTTCCCGAGTGTGCCGCCCCCCTCTCACCACCTGGAGCCCGTGCTCAGTGCCTTTCATTGCTTCCCTGTGCCTTCGCTCTTGCAAAGATCTACAGACCATGAGGTGATGGGCACGTAGGGTCCACAGCTCTGTCCCTAGACTCCTGGTCCTGCTCTCAGAGCTACCGAGGCAGGGTCTGAGAGCCCGGCAGCCTCACACCAATGCCATTTTCACCTCTGCCCACCGCCACTGTCACACCTGTGGACCTGGAACGCCAACGCTGTCAGTGCCCTGCGGTCCTCACTGCCCTTTCAACCTGCACCCCGCACAGGGCACCTGTGTGATCACGTCTTCAGAGAGTCTACACAATCTGTCCCCTGAGATGCTGGCCTGTGAGAGAGATCTGGTGTCCATCATCACCACAGGCAGGAGCACCTTTTTGCCCTCTGGCCACAGAGCCATGCAGGTCCCCCTGCCTTCCTCGGTGGTTCGGCGAACACGGTCATGGTTATGGTCCTGTCCTCGCAACATGTTGGATGAATCCCAGGGTGGTTGCAGCTACAGGTGATGCTGGGCTCCTACAGCAAAGGATTGGGTGGCCCTCTGGCTCAGGTGTTAGGAAACTTGATTCCAGAGCAAGTTCCAGAATGGACCAGCTGTGTGACCTTCAGGCAAGTCTCTGACTCTTCTGAACATGAGTTTCCACTTAAAATGGCAATGAAGTCATGATTTCCATTTCTTCCACAGCTTGTATGAGGCTCAGAGAGCAAGCATATGTGAAAGAACACACTTTGTTTCACATGTGATCTCCATATAAGGCGTTCCAGAAAACACAAAATGTACAGAGGAAGCTTATCTCGAAATTTTCAGATTTCGGATTCTCCCGTCTCTGCCTGGAATGGAGGTGTGCTGGAGAGGAACTCGATTTTTGCCCTCTTTATTGAGGGAGACTTGGCATAAAATTTCAAAATTGCTCCCATCAGAAGGCCCTTGGAAACGTGTCTCCACTTCTCTGTAGTTAGAGCTCAGTTAGATCCTTATCTTAAAAAGCATCTAAACGTCGTGACTGAGTTTGAGTGGAGTTTGTGAAATGTCCAAGTGATATGCCCTTGGTGCTGGTGTGGGTTTTATCACGGTGCTGAAGTCTGTCCTTCCGAGGCCCGGCTGTCTGCATGTCCCCTGGACGGTGGCAGTGCAGGCGGCGTTAACGTTAGCTGCTCCAGCCAATCCACACGGCTTCGGAGGATGTTCAGTGGAAGCTTTGACTGAATGCTCCCCCGAGTTGGGGTGCCCGTGCTGCATCTGTGAGCCAGTTGTCTTCTGATCTCACAGGCACGCTACTTCCTGCCGGGAGAGTTCTCCTACAAGTCTGTGACCTGACCCTCCGCACTGTCCGAGGCACGGCCATTCTGCTGCAGCATGTGTATACCCTGTTCTCTCTCCTCTGGGGGTCGGAAATCAAGATTCAGTTCAGGTGTTAAGGTAGAGAGGTCTTTTGACACCTGATTGATAGTTACATATAATATTTGTTTTCTATTGCTGTGTAATAAATTATACTTAAACTTAGCGGCTTAGAAAAACATTCAGTATATCACAGTTTCTGTGTGTCAGGTGTCTGGGTGTGGCTTAGCTAGGTCATCTGCTTCGGGGTGTGGGGTCTCTCATAGGACTGTAATCAAGGAGCTGTGTTTTCATCTGAAGGTTGAAATGGGGAGGACCCGTTTCTAAGCTCACTCATGTGGCTGTTGGCAGATTCAGCTCTTCACAGCTATTGGACTAAGGGCTTCAGATCCTCACTTGTTGATGGCTAGAAGCAGCTCCTAGTTCCTGGCCATGAGGGCCCCCATTGGGTAGCAGCATGGCAGCTGGCCTCTGTTATGGTCAACAGGTGAGAGCAAAAGAGAGGGCTGGCAGGACGGAAGCTTAATCTCAGATCACCAACATCTCATCCCTTTGGCCGTGTCCTATTTGTTAGAAGTCATTAGATCCAGCCTAAACTCAACAGGAGTCATGAACACCAGGCAGTGTGGACCACTGGGCTCATCCTAGAGGCTGCCTTCCACAAGATGCAAGCCTGGTGTTCTCGGGAGGGGACTGGGCTGCACACAGCTATTTGTGACCTGCCAGGCAGTTAGAGATGAGATAGCAGGGATGGGGTGTCTAGACTGGAAAAGAGCTCTCTCCAGCCTTTAGGAGTCACTCTCTGGGACGGAACAAACAAGCAGAATAAGACAGGAGACCTGGTGTGGTCAGAGAGGTGGCACGGGCTGGGACTGATTAGAAACGTACATACACACAGGCTGTGCAGAAGGTCAGGGCGAAAGGGAGTGAGACACGATACCTAATCCTACTCCCGGTGCTTAGTTGTTCAAGGGATTGTTTCCTGAAGTGAGGATCCCTTTCCAAATCCTTGGTGCTCAGCTAACCTCCCTTCACCCTCCCAACACTGAGCAAATTAAATAACAATGACATGGCCACCATGTCCTCACAGGGCCGGCCGGCCCCACTCTGCCCCTCAATGGAAGGCTTTGACTTTCCTGAAACCCCTGGAAAATGGGGAAGGAACAAGAGGAAGAGGGCAGGCTGCACAAAACATCTGTACAACAGACTAAGGTTAGCTGCTTCCCGGGCTTTGATCAGTGTGTTCAGGCCTCAGCAGGCAGAGCTGGTTGAGTCAGCACCAGCAAGCTGTGGGAGCAAGCACTGTGACTTTGCTCTGAGTCCCCCTAGAGCTGAATTCCCAGCCGGCAGTCAAATGAGAAAAGGTGCAATTAAAGCAAATAGAAACAAAGAAGGGAAATGATGACAGCCAGGCAGTGAATTAGCTGCAGTATGTGGACGCCTGTTTCCTGCCTTCTAGAGCATTCCTCCAGCTGAGCATTCTGGGCATTCATTCATTCAGGAAACAGTTATTGAGTACCTTCTATGCTTCAAGTGTAGGTGCTGGGACTGGACAGTAGGCAGAAGCTGACAATGGTATTGTCTTCAGGGAGCTTACGGTCTAGCAGGGCAGGCAGACATGAATGCCATGGCTGCACTAACACGTAAACATTAGAAGGTTGGTAACTGACAACTCTCTCCTTGGCTTAACTTTAGCCAGGCTCTCTGAGCCCCTTTCTTAACTAAGCTTTGACCTTGGCCTTCATCCTGTCCTTGCCTGCCCTGCATCGTCCAGTTCCAGCAAGAATCCTGCTACATAAGTTTAGCGAGGATCTCCTGCCACCCCCACCCTTGAGATCTGATTTCCCTGGCCTGCGTTCAACTTGAATCCTGTTATGTCGGTTTGGTAAGAAGGCCCTGTCCTTGATGTGTCTTCTTCGTAATTTTCCATCCCCCGCGCTGGCACTGTGCTCGTTGGCTGTAAAGTCCTACCCACCTTGGTCTTGGGTGTTGAGCCCCATCGTTCTTTCCTCTGGCGATAGTCTGGATGCCTATTGCAATAGTCCTGAGTAAGTCTTCATTACCATTGTGACAAGTGTCATAATCAGTTTTTCTTTACCCTAGCTGCTGTGAAGGTGAAATACTTTGTGCCAGGGAAGCAAATGAATAGGGGAATCTGACCTTATCAGTGGAGTCAAAGAAGGCCTATCAGAGGAAATGATGCTCAGATCTTACATCCTAAGGCAGGATGGAAGCCAATGTTAAAAACTGGAAATAAAGCAAGAGGATGTGACAGCATGACTTTTCAGTGCCAAACTGGAACATTGCTGAAAAGGCCCATGCAAGAAACATCTAGGTCTCTAGAGCTAGATACCAAGTTTGGCCTACTATTAACTGTTGACCAGAGCCAAAGCTGTGTGAAGTCAGAAGTTATCATTGCTAAGTTGCAAATGGCTTTTTGTCTAGTAAAGATGCAGACATTTCCATCCGCTTGAAAACACAGCCTAACAGGTTACAACTATATGGCCCTATATAGATATGAATCTAACTTAGCAAACTTATTTTAACATTCCTTTCCTGAGAGAGCGTATACACATCCACAAATGCTCTGCGCATCGGTTTTACATCCTGCTGGTTTCCTCATTAGTGACTAAAAGAACTTTTAGCACATGTTTGGTATGTATTTGTACGGGAGTCATGCTTTTAATGATTTAAACATCGTTTACGAAATCACTCGGACAAGGGTGAGTGGAGGACATGAGAAGAATGGCTGGCCCTTAGTTACGGGGCCCCAGGGCCCGACCCTTGAGGACTCTGAGAAAACTTGGGAAACATCGAGAAAGTGGTAGTTGTGTTCTTGGAGTTACCAGACGTGGGAGTTAAAAAGTACGTTATTGGGGCCCCTGGGTGTCTCTGTCGGTTAAGTGTTTCACTCTTGATTTCAGCTCATGATCTCACAGTCCGTGGGATGGAGCCCTGTGTCAGGCTCTGTGCTGACAGCAAAGAGTCCTACTTGGGATTCTGTCTCCCTCTCTCTCTGTCCCTCCCTGGCTTACATTTTCTCTCTCTCTTAAAATAAATCAATAAACATTAAAAAAAAAGTATGTTACTAAACTGTCTGCTCAGCAAGGGGACTCATTGCTGGGGCCACACTGTCTCCTACTCAGCAATAGTTGGGGGGCTGGTGGTATGCGTCACCTGGCAGAGGTTTTTTCAGCTACACGAGGTCCCCTCTCATTCACTCCTTTTTTATTTGCTCTGTTAGGCATTTTTCTCTCCGCCCCCAGTTTAAAGCCTCCATGTTGGCCTTGGGTCACCTTTCTCCCTTTCCTTGTTTGGCTGCCACTCAGTTCCTCGGTTCCACCAATGTTTTCTTCAGCTGGTCTCTGGGAATTGTCCCTTCCTCCCTGTCCCCATGGTCACCACCGACTCCAGGTGCCCAGAGCCGTGAGGACTTACTGTAGGATCCTCATGATTCTTCCAGTTTCTAGGCTTTTCCCTCTCCAATGCATTCTCATTATATTTTTGCCAGAGTCTTCTTCTTCTTCTTTTTTCTTTTTTTAATAAAAATACTGCTTTGCCTTGTCCTGTCCTGTTCGAAATTCTCCGGTGCATCTGCAGCTGTAACTCAGATCCATTCCTGGCCTTTCGGAAGCTTTAAGCACAAGAAGCCAAGTGAGGGGCTGGCTGGTTGTATTTTCTCCTTCTGGGAATCCTCAGGATGTCGTTCCCCCTCCTCCTCCAGGTCTCCCTGGCCGATGGGCTCCAAGTGCAGCTTGCCAAAGCATGAGACCCACTAGTAAACTGGCCTGCCCGTGGGTGGGCCTTTGATTTCCGGGCAGCCAGTGCTGGTGGCCTGGCATAAAGATCTGCCCCACCGCAACAGCTGGTGCTGGACGGAAGCCACGGGACCCAGCTGGGCCTCTCCCGGGAGCCCAGCTGAAGCCAAGACGGTAGAGGAGAGTCGGCAAAGGGGCGGGAGGAGTCACCTCATCTGCACTAGGGTGACAGCCATCGGGACAAGATGACAGCACTGCCAGAGCCACACTGTGTCCTGAACGGTCCCTTAGTGTCTTCACCATGTCTTTTCTTTTCCGTATTCTGATGCTTTGTCATCTGGGGCCTTGCAAACCCTGGAGGGATTGCCCTTCCCAGAGGGAGCCAAGGCCCAGGGCTACTAAACAACTCACCCAGATACAAACCAGCAGGTTCGAATGCCCCCCCCACTCCCCCATGATCTCCTCTCTCTGCTCGCACAACCGGGCCCCTACCCAACTGCACTCATCACCCCAGCGCCAGGGAGCAGACGGCCAAGGGCCCAGAGCGAGGGGCCCAGAGCATTACCCCATGTCCCAGAGGCTGCTGAAATTCCTCCAGCCAGTCCTAAACTTGCTTGCCCTGCCTCACCCATTCTTTCTCACATACAGCTTCTCCACAATACCCCCGGTTCTCTCCTCCCGCCCGCCCCCCAACTGGCCCCAGTGCTCCCCTGCGTGGCCATTTGTGGTGTTATGCCCCCTTCTCTTGGGAACTCTGAGTAACAAACTGTCTTTTTAGAACCATCCTCTTCTGACTGGTGGGCCTTACAAACCTCAAGTTTTCTATTAATATGCTATATTTTCAAACACTCTATTTCCACCCCACACTCCTCTGTCCAGGGAGCTTGGCCGTGTGGCTGGCCCTGTTTTTCTTCAAAGCAGGGCCATGGGCACCTCCTCACCTCTCATGTCTGGGATTCAACCCCTTTCAGTAGAGGTAATTTGGGGGCCTCTCTTCCACGCAATCAAAAAAAAGCCAACTACATTGGAATTTGAGAAACTCAACAGATGAACACAGGGGAAGGGGAAGAAAAATAAAGTATAAATAGAGAGGAAGGCAAACCATAAGAGACTCTTAAATACAGAGAGCAGACAGGGTTGCTGGAGGGCAGATGGGTAGGGGGATGGGCATGAAGGAGGGCCCTTTTCGGGATGAGCACCTAGTGTCATCTGTAAGATACGAATCACTGGGCTTTACCCCTGAAGCCAAACTACACTGCTTGTTAACTAACTTAAATTTAAAAATACAAAACAAAACAAAACAAAAAACCGCTGCCGCTCACCCCCCCCAAAAAAAAAGCCAACTACAGGGAATCGAGATGTGACCTGTGCCTTCTCCCTCCTTCCCCTGCGGTGTTTCTCAGACGCTTCGGCTTCAACCACACATGGCATCTTTTTACTCAGAAATGTTCCTATCTTCGGAACCTTGTGAATCCAACCTCTACCTGCAGGAATGCCCTCCCGCCCGCCTCCACTATAGCTCTGTTGGCTAATCTGCGCTTCCCCCCAGTTTCAATGTGAATCTCACTTCTCCTCTGAAGCTTACATGACTTTGCCTTCATGGCCACCGTGCCTTTCTCTGGACTCCTGCATCATCTCCTGCTCGGGACGCTTCTGGGACAGACTCTGCCCCTTACATCATTCGGCATTCACCTCTCAATATTGGGGAGCTATCTCTCCCTAAGCCTTCACATTCTCTCGGTCCAGGGACCAAATGTCTGATTTCGTGGTGTGATAGGATGAATTGATACCAAATATGTCCTCCGCATCTCCCTCTTTACGGAGCTGGGGCAGACAATCACAGATGTGACTCTCTTGCTGTCTTCTCAAGCCAGGGTCTGGCCAGGACGGGAAGCCAGGGATCTGCTCACCTCTCTGTCTGGGCTTAACCCCTCCTGGGAGGTGAGGTCTGCTTGCCTCCAGCTTTTCTGAATGGGCACCTACAGGCTCCCGCCGCTCTCTGCCAGGAGATGGTTCCTATGAAATCTTCTGTAAGCTGAAATGGTGTAAAGCAAAGACACCGTCGCCATTAATTTATATGGGAAAAAAATGAGAGCACTCTCAGTCCCAAAACATTACCCCTCTGAGGCTTTCCTGATACCTTAGGACACAATGTGCCAGTGGATGCACAGAATAACTCCAGAGAAAGCACAGATGCCCCTAGACACAGTTCCAAGCTGTGGCGGCTTGAGGCCGAAGAGGCTGCGTTCAGTTCCTGGGGAAGGAGCTTGGGGAGGCCGGTGCCACTCCCACCCCTTGGGGCCCCTGCTGCTCATGGCAAACATGACGAGTGCTGTGCTCGCTTCCATCTTTTTTCGTAAAAGCGCAAATTCTCCTCTGATTTCTCATGGTTAGCAAAAACAGGTACTCCTTAAGGTCTTTCTGGAAAGCCAAGTGGCTTAGCACAAACTTCCAAAAAGCGAGGGACAACTGTCCTTACCGATACTGGGGAAGGTCTCACTTTGTCTCCCTGCCAGGCCTGGAAGGGAAGGTGTGCTACAATTTGCAAGCCAGGAGAGAGGAATGGGAGAGGGCCCGCCCCCTGGCAGGACACGGAGGACGATTTCCTGTGTGGAGGCTAGCGCTGGGGTGGGAGGCTTGGAAAGCAAACTGGTGTTTCACAGTTTGGTCTTGGGATGACTTGTTTATAATAAAAACATTTGGTTTGACTTCCACAGAATCCAACCCATGATGTAAATGTTGAAGCGTTCAGGCCACATTCCTTTTAGTCTCCAGAGAAGTTCTTTTCGGAAAGCTGGAGGGTGGAAACAAATAGTTCCTGGGACCGTGTCCAGTCCGAAACATTGCATTTAGAGTTTGGGCCATGCAAATAATTCACACACTAAAATCCAAGTTCTAAATAAACCTCTTAAATGACAGGCAAATTATTGGTGTCCAAGTAGATGGCCAGTGTCTCTTTAAATGTTCCTTCCATTCCTCATGCATGCTGTAATCAGCAGATGGCCCTGCCTCCCCCCACCGCCCCCCTGTAAACAGACCCTTCTAATAGCTAATATCCTGCAGTGACCAAAGCCATTAGAAGGATTAGGCCATTACTATACTGTCCAGCAAACACATAATGCTCACGAGGATTGCCTTTTTTCCCTTTGGTTGTTGTTTTTATGGATGAATCGGGGCCCAATGGTCGGTTAAAAAATCAAAACGAGGAGGGCAGAGGGTTATGGTCATTCTCTCCAAGGACACCTCCCAAACGGCCTTAGGATTTGAGATTCCTTTGTTAGAATGATGGCAGATGTCAGCTTTGTGACTAGAGCAAGCTCTGAGCGGACACAGACTGTACGCAGACCTCTGTCCCTTGTTACCATAATTTCTAATACTCAATTTCCCCAGCACCATGCGTGTGTGCCTTTGCTCTGCCTGCTCCCACAGCCTTGTTTGTGCTGGAAAAGACAAACCGCAAGCCCAACCCAGGCCCAGGCCACGTCGCCGGGCTCCGGAATGCTCTGAAACACTGCCACCTAGTGGCAGATCTCAGGCATTACAGCACACCCTCAAGGTAGCCAGGAACCCAGTTTTAAACTCGGAAGGGTAAAGAGGGAGAGGGGTGGTGTGAAAGCTGGCCATAGACCCGTGAGGCCGGCTGCAGAGAAGCACCCTGCATGACACAAAGACAGGAAGCTTGTTTGGAACTGGCTAAATGGGGCAGGTGACGGAAACCCGGGGAAAGGCGGTTGGATTATAAAGAGAAAGATAAAGAAGGTAATGGTAATGAGCAGTCTTCTAAACGGAAGAAATACACACTTTCTGTAAGAGAGAGCAGGAGAGAGATGAAGGGAAGATGAGTCAACGGCACTCTTTTTGGAATTGCCTCAATTTGGATGACTCAGTCTCACATGTCTGGGTTCTTAAGGATCCTTGGGCTGTACTGACTTGGGGGATGTCACTGGACCTGAAGGGGCTGCACCAGACCTCTGGATCTCCTTTCAGCCCTAACACTGTGTGGCTTTATGATCTGAAACGCTGAATGAGCAAGCAATGCAGCAGTGTAAGCTGTGGGCAATCCTTAAATCATCTGTGTTTGACCTCTGAATGCTGTAAGGCAGGGCATAAAAGACGCACCCATTTTCATCTCCTGGAGGTAGGGTGATGGAACAGTATCCCCTCAGGATGTGCGTGGTTCTCAGAAAGAACCTGCAGTCTCACATTCCAGCATCCACAGAGAAAGGCCGGCTCCCTGGGATCTGGAACCTTCCAGCACTTTCCCACATGGGTGGAGTGGGGTGGGGGTGTGGGAGTTGAGAGGGTGATTCCAGGGAAGTTGTGCCCCGGTAAAATTGAAGTTAAACCAGAAGCTAATGGGTTAGTAATTGAATAGGTCACCCTTTCCAGTGATATTTTGCATTTTCAAAAGAGGCAAGTTATTCCAAAGAAATTCGATTCTGCTGGCCGAAACGTAAGGCTGCAGGCAGGCGGTCTGGGAGTGCTCCCCCAATCTTACCCGCAGTTCCCATCCTGCCTCCATCATCAGTATTTCTTGGGAAACAGCATATGTGATCACGATTTTAAGGACTTTCCTAGCCAAGGTCTAAAAGATTTGGGGCCAGGCTCCATTTGAAGAAACCCAGGCTGTACGTCCCCCAGCATTTAGGGTGTGATGGCTTCCGCTTATCTAAAGTGCTCACATTGCAAATATGAGCAGCAGAGCTGGGGATTTAAATTCTGTCTTGATGGGAATGTGAACTGAAATACTCTGCCCACTGCCACTTTATAAGCCGGGAATCATCAAGCCGGCTACAAATACCTCGAGGGCTCCTTGCAGTTGCTCAACATAAATCAGCAAAATGACAGGCAATTGACTTTGAAGACAGCTCTCACATGGCTGAGTGGCTGGAGCCGCTGGAAGCAGATGAAGGCATTTTCCTGTAAACATGATTGTGATTAGCACCAGAGTAAACAGCCGATCGGGCTCTATCTGTCAGACTCCAGCCCACTCCAGAGTTTTCGTGAGGCGGAAATCAACACGTGAGTCGGCGAAGTTGGCGATTCTGAGAACTGAGCTTGTGTTTCAACACCTGGTAGGGACTTGTGATTTCCTCAGGAGGTAAGCCGGAAGATTCCTTGATGTGGCCCTGTTCTCGTGGAGAAACGAAATGAGAGGGTGGGCATCGGGCCCTCCAATGCCAAAGCACTTCTGCGTGTAGTGCGTGTGTGCTGATGCTGTTTAACGAAGTTTGGCTCAGCTCCGATGTTGGCCAAGTGGCAAGGTGCGCATGTGAAAGGTTGACCTTACTGGTGTCATCTGAGGTCACCGTCTCAACGTGCTAACGAGGCTGGGAAGGTAACATCAGTCGCGAAGCTGGCTGGTGTAGGCCCTGTCCAAAGACGCAGGCTTGCCTTGCTCCACCAGGGACCATTGCCAACTGGGACAGAGAGCCAGGCTTGTCACACCAACTGATCTTTCTGGAGAAGCCAGAAATTGGGATTTTCATGAAACGCTACGGGTGCCAAATCAAATATGCGGACAGGCCAAAAGCAACCGCCAGTATACAGCGGCAGAACGACCTTCATTTTGGACTCTTCCGAAGTCATTCCACCTGTATCTGGTCTTTGAGCCATGGGAAAGGATTTCCCAAAACAGTGAGGGGGAGGTTGTGTAGACACCCTTAGCGGGGAGTGCAGGGTCTAACGGCTCTCCGGGTCTAGAAAGGGCTTTTAAATACCTTAGATCTTCCATGCCGCTTCTTTGTATTCCCAGTTGGTGGGAACTCAGAGGGACTGTTGGTCATCACTGGAATAATCCTCCCGCCAGAATTATACACTCGGTTGGCATTTAGCACAAGAAAGCATCGTTGAATGTTCTGGAATCCCTCAGAGGCTTGAGGAGTGTCGTGCTGGTGGGCATGGGACAGGTGTCGAGTGGCTGTGAACCTCGGTTTTCTCCTTTAAGTGGCTTCTCTCTTCTTCCCGGGTCCCCGACGGTGCGGAGCAGGCTGGGGCTGGGTTGGGAGACGCTGCCTCTCCTCTGGGCTCAGCACATCGGAGTGTGCGGTTCTCAGGCCACCGTTCTCGACGCGTGGGATTCGGGGCTCATTTGGGAAGCTTTCTGCATCTGGACACTCATCTCTCTTTTAAAAAATATTTTTAAGTGTTTATTTATTTATTTGTTTATTAAACAATTTTTAAACATTTTTATTTATATTTGAGAAAGAGAGAGCACGAGTGGGGAGGGGCAGAGAGAGAGAGAGAGAGAAAGAGAGAGACAGAATCTGAAGCAGACTCCAGGCTCAGAGCTGTCAGCACAGAACCTGACACGGGGCTCAGACACGGGGCTGACACAGAGCCTGACACGGGGCTCAGACTCACGAACTGTGAGATCATGACCTGCGCGGAAATCAGATGCCCAACTGACTGAGCCACCCAGGCGCCCCTTGACATTCTCATCCTTAAGATACGGATTAAACGAGTGTTTCCTCTAGAGCGTGGTGGGGAGGACGTGGAATCCTCTAGGTGCCCAGCTCAGGCCCTGGCATGTGGTAGTTTGGAAGGTACAATTCAGGTGACAGGCTGGGCACAGTGATGATGATGGGAAGGAGGGTCTAGGGTGACTCCAGGTTCTGAGTGACTGCGTGTGAAGTGGGACAGTTCAAGACAGGTGACCCCAGAGGAAGAACAGGCACTCTGAAGGGCAGGTGTTTAATTCACTACATACTGAATTTCAGTCGCCTTACAATTCTGAGGCGGAGAGGTCTGGCCAGAAGTTGCTGTGTGTGTTTGGACTCTTGGCTGGAGACTCTGTGCCTGGAAGTCTGGCTGGAGAGCGGTCACTGAACATGGGGGAGGCCGCCTGGAGGGAGGGTAGTTCCAGGGGAGAAGGTGCCCCCAGAGAACTGAGATCCAAAGCTGGAGGTTCAGTCGGTGAGTCAGGCCAGAAAGAAAAGTGAGATGGCGTGTGAGGCGGGCCGGACAGAGGAAGCACGGAGGTGCTGCTGGGTGCTGCTGGGCTTGTGCGGAAGGACCCCACATGAGGTCACATGGGTGACGTCCTCTGGGAGCCAGGAGTGGGGACAGCAGAGTTGCGGCAGATCCACACAACATGTGCCCAGCGCGCTGGTGGGGCTCTGTGGCGTGGGGGGCTTGCCTTTGGTCTCTGGCTTGTGCACTCCGGGCAGCTCTCTGCTTGCTCACTGCTGAGCGTTCTGGGGCCTTCGACGGCAAGGCAAGCTCCAGGCTGCTGTCTCCCAATGGGGGGGTGGGGAGGGGGAGGGCAATGGCCAGTCCTGCCTGTTCCGTGCTGCAGACAGTGGAGAAGAGGGTGTGGAGGTGCCCCCAGTACTGGGAAGAGAACCTTGGTCTTGGCGTCTCTCCATGGTGCTCCTTGAATGTGAGGGGACCAGAGAAAGGGCCCAGGAGGCAGAAGGATGGTGGGTGCTAAGGGACCCTGGCAGAGGGATGGAGGGATGCTGAAACAAAAAATCCCAGAAAATGAAGACAGAGATGTTTTGGGGGGAAACATCACTGGTTACAGGGGCCTGAAAGGGCAGGACAGCACCAACTATTGCTGGGAATGCAGACGGGTCTCTGAAGGCTGCCGAGCATGGGCTGGGGGCCCTGGGCCTGCTCTGGTCCATGCCCTTCCTCCCTGCGGAAGCAATCAGCAGGCTTTCTGCTGTCCCCCAAATCCGGGTGCCTGTCTGTGGGCCCTGAGCACAGGGAGGGGGACATGGGACAGGGCCCCACGTCAGGGGTCTGACTGCGCCAGGGACAGCCAGGCCCCGGAGGCCTCCGCCAGACAGCCGGGTCCTTCCCAGGCTGCAGGGAGGCCTCAGGCGGGGATGCGTCTTCCTCACTCCCGGTGGCCCGCTTCGAACGGCAGCCCTGCAAGGCCCAAGCAGGTGCTGCGGCCAGGGGCAGGCGGCAGGCCTGTGGCTCTTCTCTCCAGGCTGCCCTGGAAACTCAGGAGCTGCCGCCTGTGTTTTACGCCTTCGGTCTCCCTTTCCCTACATAAAACTGCTCAGGACCCACGTCAGTTCCAAGCTCCAACGTGGAAAATATAGCAGCGCACAGTATGTTGTTTTGGCAGAAAGCTATGAAGTTTAGTATGGAATGTCTGCCACGGGGGCCCATCCAATTAACTCACTTGTCGAGAACTCAGAATAAATAGTTGAGAGGAGACGTCTGCGGCTTCTGCTCAGACCTTTATTTCTTATTTGCTTTCCCGCGGAGCAGGTCTGCAGTCCCCAGCATGCAGATTTAGGGTTGAGGAGGAAGGAAGACACTTGGCCCCCTTGGTTCTTCCCTCCCAGGGAAGAAAGGAGGTCATTTCCCTGACTTTTGGACTCTAATTCGGAGCTTAGGAAAGTGTTGTGGAGGCAGACCTGGCATGTTCCCTCCGGGCCTCAGGCTCGGTGCTTTCATTCCATCTGAGACAAGGCTGGGCACCAGAAGCTTCTCTGCATCCCTAGGGGATGGCCCAGCCTGACCCTGAGTTGGGAGTTGCGATGCCTCGGGCAGGCCCCATGACGAGGGAGGAGCCACAGCGAGTGACAGCAAAGGTCCCAAGTTGGCCCCTGACATGGTGACCAGGGACATCAGTGAGGCCCTTAAGAAAGATGAACCCCAGGAGCGCCGGGGAGGCTCAGTCAGTTAAGCATATGACTTCTGCTCAGTTCATGATCTCGAAGTTCGTGGGTTCAAGCCCCACATTGGGCTCTGTACTGACAGCTCAGAGCCTGGAGCCTGCTTCAGATTCTATGTCTCCCTCTCTCTCTGCCCTTCCCCCACTCATGCTCTGCCTCTCTCTCAAAAGTAAACATTAAAAATTTTTTAAAAAAAGAAAGAAAAAAGAAAGGTGCACCCCGGATGTGTGGCAAGGGAGTTTCCTAAGGAAGGCGAAAGTCATGGCCATGTTTCTCCTGCCCGGATTCCCAGGGGCAGACACACCACAGCCCTGGGCAGAGCACTTTCCCAGGAACCCCACCCAACCCCCCAGATTCCCAGGGCTGCTATCAGAAGTATTCAGCAGATAAAACTCTGGGCAGAGAACGAATCCCTATTTTGAGCTTTTTCCTGTGGCTCTTGTCCTTCACACCCTTGCCAAGGTTCTGGTGAAGGAGCCCAAGGCCGGCTTCCCGGAGCCTGCACTGTGAGCTCCGAAGGAGCCAGTGTGAGAGCCCGAGGGCCTTCGGGGGGCGTAAGTTCCAGGCATCCAGGCAAACACCTGGTCCAGAGAGCCCACAGTGGCCCAGCCCTGGGCTTCTGGAAGCCCCCTTCCTCAGCCCCTGAGACCCAGCCCTCCCCACTCCCAGCCTCCCAGGGAGCCTGGACAACCTCTCCCTCCAGCCTTCGCAGTCCCGGGTGGGTGGGTTTGACATCAGTATTTCTCCCGTCGTGGTGGGCAAGCCCTATCCAAGGCCAGAGTGTTTTCTGACCTTTGCTCTCGAAGGCAAGTGCCCCCAATAATGAGGACCCGGGAGGGGAAAGGCCATTCGGGCGGCACTGCCTCGGCCCGGATTCCACACCCTGGGCCATCAGTCAGGAGTCAAAGGCTCATTCTTCAAGGGCTGCAGTCTAACTTCGTCTTTGTGCCACGGTGCTCCTTCCATTTCAAAGGCTTCGCCAGCGAATCATGTGAGTCATTCCTGGAACCTTCAGGAGTCTCCATGGTGACGGGCTTGAGGGGGCCGGAGGGAAGCCAGCATTCACTCCAGTTTGCAACAAGTTCCTCTTTTCTAATTTTTTTTTTTTCCCTTTTCAATAGAGACTAGGGCTGAGGCTTTAGCTTTTGTGTGTTTTAAGCAAATCACAAAATGGAAACTCCCTAAGCTCCTTTTCTATTTTATCAAAACAACATTCTGTATAAATATATTTTCTAGCCTTTACCTGGCTCTGTTGAGACCCTGAAAACAAAGCAAGATGAAAGCTACAAATTTGGGGGGTTTGTCTTTGTTTTGGGGGGTTTTTTTCTTTGCAAGGGTTTGGAGAAGAGATCCTATTTTCTTGTTTACCTCAGTGAAGAGGCCCTGGGGTGTCATTTGGAACAGGGAGGCGGGTGGCATCAGCCCAGGAGGCCGGAAGGCCTGGCTAGCCTGCGTCACACGCAGACGTCTGGCGGGAGTCTGAAAAGACTGTGCAATCACGCTCCGTGGAGACGTGAGTGCTCTTCCCTTGCACAGAGAGGTTCTTCATTGTGTAATGTTCGGGGAACAGTACGGTCCTCAGGGCACATCACGGAACCAGCATTAGTACCACATCTGTTTTGGTCACAAGAATCTGAGCAGGAATCTAGGGGGGTTTTTTCCTTCCAAATGGGACTCACTCTTAAAACCTGTCACCAACGTGATGAGCATTGATGAACATACGTACATTTGTGTATGATCTTTTGGGGGCAAGGATCCTGGGTCAGAGTGATGTGTCTCCCAGAGTTTCCCATGTCTGTGGGAGGAAATGAGTTCATAAAACATCACAACTTGAATTCTGCTGGACTCCATGATCCCCTCAGGCTGCAGCAAAGTGCTTAGCCTCCTGAACCTTTACTGGCAGATTTCTGGGTGTCTCCAGGGCTATCTCTCCAGTGCTTTGCTCTGCAGGGGGTCAGCCATTCTCTACTGGTGGCCACCGAAGGCTCCGTGGGCCAACCCTTTGCGGGGTGCTGGGCGGAGGGATGGAGAATGCCTTTCTCTGCTGGTTGGTCCCTCCCAGGACCCCCAAAGCAAGGCTGTATGGGTCCCTGCGTACCAGCCTTGTAACTGTTGCTTACCTCTTCTCTCACTGCCTCAGACCCAGCCTTAGCCACCACCACCCCTCCCCCCAGGTAAAAGCCACATCTTTGTACTTGGGAAGATTATTCTCCTCTGACAGTGGAGGTTTTGCTAGTGGGCTATGCTCACCGAGTCTTCCTCTGGGGTCTTGGGACACAAGGCCTAACTACTGGGGGCGGGGGAGTCACAGAGACTTTGGAAAAGGTGATGAAAGCCCTGAAACCTCTCACAGAAAAGTACCTGCGCACACGCCACCATTTCAGAGACAAACTCAGAAGTTTATGGACCTTGGAAGCCAGTGCCTGGGCCTCTGGGTAAGAATCCTGCTAGAAATGGATTTTCTTGCGAGCATTTTCTTAGTTCTGCTTTCTCAACACTCAACAACTCACCCGTGTGTCAGACAGACGCAGTCACTACCTGTTACATCGCTTATCCTAATACAGGTGATGTCTGTGTTCGTTTCCTGTGACTCCTGTAACAGGCTAACACAAACTTGGTCGCTTAAAACCACAGAAATTTGCTCTCTCACAGTGGCGGAGGCCAGAGGTCCAAAATGAAGGGGCTGGAAGGGTCATGACTCCCTCTGAAGGCTTTAGGGGAGGAGCCCTCCTTGCTTCTTCCAGCTTCGGGTCCTTTCACATATTCCTCGACCTGTGGCCGGACCACTCCCATCTCTACATCTACTTTTTCCACCTTTCTCTTTTCTCCGTTCATCTCTTACAAAGACGCTTGTCATTGAATTTAGAGACCACACAGCTAGTCCAGTATGAGATCATCTAAAAAAATCCTTCCCCTTATTACATCTGCCAACACCCTTTTCTCCAAATAAAATCACATTCGCAGTTTCCAGATATTAGGCTGTGGGCATGTCTTCTGGGCGGCTACCACTCAGCCCGCTACGGTATTCCTCATTTGTGTCTCAGGACCTAACGGTTCCTGGCACACCGTCGGAGTTCAGTAGACATTCATTTATTTTTGTTTGAGGGTTTGGAACTGAAACTTGCACCTGGGCCCTCTGTCCACTCGGTTCTGAATAAAGGTGGTATGTGTTTGCAATAAACTTAACGTCCTCAGAGTTTCTTGACTGTGAAAGTAGCCACCCGAGTAATTAGAGTAAATAGTTTCTTGCTTTACCTCAGGGATTTGTTACAGTATTTTTATTCCGTTTTTCAACTTACTGCATTCTAAATATGCAAGAGTAATCTAGGAATAAAGCAAATATGCTTGAAGGCTTTTATTTTTCAACCCCACAGTGAGGTCTTTTCAGACAGTCAGCATCTGAAAATAACTTGGATTTTATTTATGAGATAACCTTTTAGGTTTATGTTTCATAATATTTATCAGGATAAATAGATATGCATTTATGAATACAACCATATATTTTTATATAGGCTGTTGTACGGCATATCACCGACACCTGATACCAACTTCCAAATGTTCATTTATACTTTGTGTGTACAAAGGAAATGCCGTGCTTTTTCTTTCTTTAAAAATATAGCTGGGTGTGATGCCCCTAATAGAAAGTAAATGAATATAATCAGATTTTCCCCCTACTCTGTAGTGCAAATTTTAAGCTTTCATATTAAAATGTACCGTGAAGTCTCTCCAACCTCCCTCTCTGGAATGATTTTATTTGACAAGGTTAAAAGTGGCAATGAGGAGTCTGGCTTTGCCAGCAGGAACTTTTTAAAACAACCTCTCCCTGTGTATATAATTCACACAGTACATACCTTGCAATTTCATGCAGCCAGTCATATTTTATTTATGAAATGTTTGGAATCTGGAATCCAAAACTAGGGAAGGTCCAAATTCCTTATTCCCTATTCATAGTGTAAATGAGTTCAAGTTGCTTTATTTTCATTGTTTTCTTTCCATAGTCTTAAAAAATTTTTTTAACGTTTATTCATTTTTTGAGAGAGAGTGAGTGGGGGAGGGGCAGAGTGAGAGAGAGGGAGACACAGAATCTGAAGTAGGCTCCAGGTTCCTAGCTGTCAGCACAGAGCCAGATGCCAGGCTCAAACTCATGAACCATGAGATCATGACCTGAGCCGAAGTAAGACGCTCAACCAAGTAAGCCACCCCGGCGCACCATATTGCCATATTCTTTCACATATAAGGTTCGGCAGGGGAGGGGAGGACACTTTATTAATAATATTTATCATTATTTGCCCATTCTCCAATGAACAAAAACAACTGAAGGATCACAAGAGAGCCACAGATAAAAGAGGCTGCCCCTCTGGATGCTCAACGCACACCTGGTTCCTTGGGGGATTCGGGAACACGCAAGCTGCACATGTAGCCAAAGTAGCTGACCAAACACAGGCAAGTTTAAGTGGGAGTGTGCAGAGCCAGGCTTGAAGTTGAAGATGCGTTAACATCAGGCCTTTCAACTTCACAGAGTAATAAAAGCCAGCAACAGCACAGCATCAATCAACTAAATAAGACTTCACTAAAAGAGTCTGCGCTCCCCTCGGGGAGCCCTGCAGACAGATTCCACTTCCAAGTTGAAAGGAGGGTTAGAACGGCTGCCTCCCCCTCCCCCCTCCCCTCCTCCGTATGCTCAGAGCTCTCTGCTCTGCAAACACGTTGCAATGTTCTTTCTTTCCTGAAAGTATTTTAGCCCACATTCACAAATAGCCTGGCTCCTCTGCAAGAACCAGCTAGCTTGTCTGCCACGGAGCTAGTAAGTCTCATTGTTTCAAAGTCCGATGTGTTTGATTTTCAAACTCCCTGACAACTCTATCTGGTTTTAATTAACTTCTTTGAATTCAGTTATTTTAAACTCAAAAGTGTGCCTGGATAAAAATTAGCATGATCAGTTCGTGTCAGAGTGTATTCTCAGCCTGTGGTGAGCTTTCTCCTTGCTGTAAATGGCGGTGGATAGAGGGTTTGTTTTTGTTTGTTTGTTTTTTATCAAAGGGCTGGCTCTTCCTGCCTGGCTCTTCCTGCGTATTTTTGTGATAGATACCGGCTGAGGTTATTTTGTGTAAAATTGGGCCCAGACCAAGTAAGAGTGGGTGGGGGGGGGGAGCGAGGAGAACAACTGATTCTGGCTTTCAAAACTAACTGTGGCTGCAAATTGTTTGCAGGTACAAATGTGGATGAGCCCACCTTCCGCATAGCCCTTAAGTAGCATAGTGATAGGCTTTCAAAGACGTCACTTCTTAAGCACCTTCAGCACACCTAAGTAACGTTGGGTCCTACCTGCTGGTGCCTTCAATTTGCCAGGTATAGGGGAGCCGGATAATTTGCTGTCCATGCAGGGACCCTCTTGAGGGTGGACAGAGGTACTAATTGGATGGGATGCTAGGACAGCAGGTGTAAACCAGGACATCCTGCCAAACAGGCACTAGGTTCCCCCAGACTGATGGCGCTCTTCAGCCCTCTGGGCCAATTACCAAGGTTATTTTGGTGACCCTGTATATGCTGGAAATGTAGCTCACGTCACCTGCTGATGTTCTCATAAATCCTGGCATCTTTTCTTCTTGGAATCACTCTGCTTTGTCCTTGGCTCACCAATCCCAGTAACTATTTCTGGACCCCAGAACACTTCTGTTACAAAGCTCTTTTTCTGCTTACAGTGCTCCTGTCTGTCTTCCCCATGTCTATCCATGGGGATCCCAGTGATTACTCAAGACCCAATTCAGTGGTAACTTTTCTATGAAGAAGGAGTGGGTGGGGAGTCTTCTTGTCACCTAAGCTCCCACAGGGCTGTATTTGTGTCCTTTTTGGGGCGCTTGCTTCTTTGCATTTTGTGCCACTTTTATGTGTAGTATCATGTTCATTGCCAAACTGAGAGGAAGGACTAGGTCAAAAGCCTGGACTCCACAACCCTCCATGGACCTGAGCCCTTGTTTTAGGTACTTCTCATGTCTTCTTTGAATTCTGGTGTTTGAGGCATGTTCTTTTCTAAAGTGTGCTAAGAAACGAAGAATGAAAGCCTTGCTGCATTTGGCATTTGCTGGCAAGAGGCTCACACTACTATGCATTTGAATGCCGGCCTCTCTGTTTTAAGTGCTGTGCAATCTGGTGCAAGTCACTTAACTTCTCTGTGCCTATAGAATAGGGATAACAACAGTCCCTTTTTCCTAGGGTTGTTAAGAGGACCAGGTCCTCACTGATCAGAGCACAGTAATAGTACACACTCAATGTCTTAGCCTTTGTTATCCTTTGGGCTGCCTTTCCTAGTTCTTGAGGTTTTATTTGCATTTTTGATTTGCACTGCAACCAAAAGAAAACTAAGAGCTATCAGTGCGCGTGACGTGGTGAGGCCTAATGTCCACCTAATGTCAGGCACGCAGCAATCTCTCCTGGAAGGCCACTGCCTTGATGAACCCAAGGGACACTTGACAGACAGAATGATGAAAATGAGCATTACTTACTGCAACACAACGAACCTTCCTCTTGAGCACAAGAAGCCGATGGGCTGCCCCGGCCCTCTCAACGTGAAGTCAGGGTCTCTGCGCATCGGTGTCCTCATCTGTGAAACAGGAGTCCTAACGGCACCCACCTCGTGGGGCTGAAGCAAAGATCAAAGGAGTTAATAACATGGAGAACATTGAGCCAAGTCCTCGGTATAGATTTCTTGTTCACAACATCCGTCCTGGAGCAGGAGTTGAGTGTTGTTGAGGGAGGTGCATTGGGTGTCCTGGGGACGGGACAGCTGGAAGAATGATCCGGCTGATTCAGACCCCAGAGTGACCATTAGCAACAGAAATGGTGGCAAATTAAGGTCATTAAGTCACAAGCTGGAAAGAGACAAGAAACTTTTCTTCATCACCACGAAGAGGACATGACTTCCCAGAGACTCTGCCAGGAGAAAAGAGGTCAGAGCGCCCCCGGGCGGGGGCTCAGAGCCAGTGGGTTTGCATGAGCCCATGAGCATGATTATTGCATCCTGCATTCTAGAATGACTCACCCTGGCCAGGGTGGCCATGAGAATGAAGGCTTACACGCAGCATGCTTCACAGTCCCGGGGAAAGAAGTCTGCTTGTTTCCAGGGGCATTTGCACCTAGCTCGCATGTCTGATCTGTTCCAAGAGTCTGCAAGGAAAGGAATCCCACGTTTTCTTGCCATTTTGTACCAATAGTTGGCATTGTTTCCTTGAGGAGGGGAGGGAGAGAGAGAATCCCTAGCAGGCACTGCACTGTCAGCACCGAGCCCGAAATGGGACTCCATCCCATAAAACAGAAGATCATGACCTGGGCAGAAACCAAGAGTCAGGATGCCACCCAGGTGCCCCAGGACTTTTCCTTTAAATTTATCCATATCAATGCCTATTCTTTCTTCAGCGCTGCTTATGGAGAGAAAGCGAAGGTGGTTTGCATTCTCGTCTGGCCCACACGTTCTCAGAGCCCGAATGGCACACCCACCTTCCGTTAATGTTCACATAAATCTTAACCTTCTCGGTTTACTTCACTTGGACTCTGGATTTTAAGCAGAAATAATGGTTTGTGACTTTAAGCAGGGCACCGGTTACTTCTCCACCCTTTCCCCTGTGGTTTCCCGAACCACACCTTCCCATTCTGCAATATCCTTATTTCTGAATGTCCAACTTCTTTCCCATCAGGGAGATGACTAACTCTAAAAGCCTTGTATTACATCAGAGTTTACTAGGAACACCAAATACTCATTTGAGACATCCTTTCAAATGGTAACAGCTGTCCTTGCAGTCAAGGTTAGATTCAGTTAAAAAAAAAGAAATCCCAACTTGGCCCCCACCTCTCTTCAGTTCTGTCCCCTATACCTCCCTGAGGTGTAATGGGAAAAATTTCAGAAGTGAGCACAGCAGTCAGACTCCTTCACTCGCAGCTCTACCCAGGGGTGCTCAGCGGGAGGCATGCCCTCGGGGTGGGTTCACAAGAAACTCCTCTTTGGCAGAAGCTGTCCGTATCACCACCGTCAGTCAGGCTGGGAAAAGGAGATTCAGAAAGGCAGCATTGGGAGGGGCTGCGGTGGCTGTGGGGACCGGGTAAGGAGAATTTCTTTAGCGTTCTCCAGATCTTTCAAACCAAGCTTTACTTGGTGCTACCATTTCCTCCTGGTGGGAGCTCGGGCTTTGAAGTCCTAGGTGGGTGGCATGGAGGAAGCCAGGGAACTAAAGCTCTGGAGGCCAGGACCATAGTGTGCCCAGCGTTCCCACCACCCACCTACTCAGCCCGCCAGACACTCCTGTTGGAGCCAAGCCCAGTCACTGTCCATACCCTTGTCCAAAGAGTAAGAAACCTCGTCGGGTAGACACTTGGTCAAGCTACAGGAATAAAACCTGGAGGGAACCAGGGGCAGGGAGAGGAGAGGAAAGAGGCGAGGGGGCTGGGTGTTTGGACAAGCCTCGGGTACAGTCGTGGAGCGAGAAACTTGGGCCGGGCTTGAAATATATAAAGATACTTCCCGAAGATGTGCTGGGCATGGTGTCTGTGGGTCCCCTTTGGTTTTTAGGAAAATGAATAAAAGATTGGAATTATTTTAAAATTCCTTTCAATTGTGGGACGGTGTTTGGCCTCTTCATGCGGGTCCAGGCTGGGTGAAGAATGCTGTGGGAGCAGATGATGGACCAGTAGGGCAAGCCTGGGGGAGATTTTCTATTTCCTGGGCACAGAGTACAAGAACACCCATGGAAGAAAAGCCAAAGGCTGAGGGCAACATGGGGGTTGGGGGTCAACAGCGACAGTGCTAGTGAGGGGGTGGCATTGGTTTATGTGCAGACATGTTTGCCAGAAACGTCACATTCTTCTGCAAGAGGAACTGGGGGCCTGGTCACCTGGCCAGCAGGCTGTGGGGCGGATCCCTTCAATGCACTCTGTCCTCTGAAGGTCTCTGCCGCTGGCATTTGGAGGTGGTAGAGGACAGGAAAGAGAAGGCTAAGGTTTTGCATCCTTTTTACAATCAACTTTTGTTGCTGGCACCTTCCTTTTGGAAAAAGACACCGATTCATGACTGAACAGTCCTTACGCGCAAAAAAAAAAAAAAAAAACCTCCTTGGAGTCTCTTAGTGGATTTCTGTTTAAGGTAATGGATGGCTTCCATAGGCTATTCAGAAAATGGCTGTGAGAAAAAAATCAGAGCAAAAACGTTGATGTTTTTATTTCTGTCTCTTTCTCCCCACAGATGAGTTTGAAATTCTTGCTCTGGGCCATATGGAGTGGATATTCCAGAAGGAAATTATATACTGCTCTCTGTTTCTACTCAACTGCTTTCCACTTTGTCAAGTGGACCCTTTGAAGCAGCCCTCTCCTTACCTCACATTCTGACATGAATAATTGTTTAATTGCCTTTCCGTCTACACACGATAAGGAACCCTGTCTCGAAATTGTGTAATTCTCTTAACTAAACAATAGCGGAACCACCCAGAGCAGTTTTCAAAGAAAGAAAAGAATTTCTTACATATGTTAAGCATTTTATTATTTTCGGAGTGCTTTGCTCTGTAGTATTTTCTTAAATTGGATAATGCAGATGAAACCCTGTGTAAATTGTATCATGTAACAGACGACCAAGATTTATAACAATTATTGATTCGATTTTCTACGCAAGAAACTGAGGCTCGGGGAGGGGGAGGTGCAGCCGTGAATCATGACAGTTAAGCTGGGCCCAGACGGCGGTCGGTCTCCTTATTTTCTGTGCTCACTCTTCTGTGTCATGTGTCCTTACCTGGAGAAGGCCAAGGACCACCTTGGACCCAAAGCAGAGGCTTCCTAGAAGGGGCGGGGCCTAGCGTGGAGCCCACAGGTGTTTCCTGACCTGGGTTACCTCGCTCGATCCCCACTGTCTCCCTTATGAGTTCAGGCACATACTTGCCTCTGTATCTTCTTCAGCCCTGACAATCACGCATCAGCAGACCGGGTTCCCTCAGGCTGGGGAAAAGGAGTTGTTAAATTCCTTGGTATTTCAAAAATACAAGTAGCTTTTACTTTTTCAAAACAAAAAGTCTCTAAAATAAGCTCACAACCCATTTCCATAGTTTAAAAAAACTGTTAGCAGTTCCTGATGGTAGGCTATCATCTTGATCTTTAAGCTGGCCTGGGGCAGCCCCGCTGGGGAGCTGAAATCACAACCGATAGGGCTGAAGCACCCAGAGCTCTCCCACCCACCACTCGGCTGGAGCCCAGGAAGCCCCAACACCAGCTAACCTGGTGCAGGGTGCAGGGTAGCCTGATGGCAGGGGCTGGGTGCAGGTGGTGACGGCGACCAGAGATGGCTTCCTGTGTGTCACAGGACATCATCAAAAGAGTGATCAGGTAGCTCATGGACTTAGAGAAAATATTTGCAAAGAATAAGTCTACTAAGGGATTTATAACCAGGATACATAAAGAACTTTTACAACTCAACAGCAACAGAAAAAAACTGTCATAAAAAATGGGCAAAGGACTTGAACAGACATTTCTCCAAAAAAGACCTAGAGACGGCCAACATGCATGTGGAAAGGGACTTAACCCCACTAATCAGGGAAAGGCAAATCAAAATCACAGTGAGATCGCCCTTCATGCCCATTCATGTGGCTATGATAAAAACCACCCCACCTCTCCCAGCAAACCAGAACATAACAAGGGTTGGGGAGGGGAGGGAGAAACTGGAGCCCTTTCGCCCTCCTGGTGGGACTGTGAAATGGTCCAGTTGCCATGGAAAACAGGATGGTGCTTCCTCCAAAAGGTAAAGAGTTGCCACATGATCCAGCAACTCTATTTCTGAGGATTGAAAAGCAGGAACTCGAACAAATATTTGGATAGTAATATTCTCAGTAGCATGATTCACAGTAGGTGAAAGGAGAAGACAGCCCAAATGTCCATTGATGACGAATGGGTAAATAAACCGTGGTATATCCATACAATGGAATATTATCCAGCCTTAAAAAGGAAGGAGATTCTGACCTATGCCACAACATAGATCAACCTTATAAACATATGCTAAGTGAAATAAGCCAGATGCAAAAAGTCACGTTCTGTATGGTTTCATTCATATGAGATTATCTAAGGGAGTCAAATTAACAGAGACAGAAAGTAGCATGGTGGGTGCCAAGGACTTGGGGTGGTGGTGGGGAGTTGTGTTTAATGGAGACAGAGTGTCAGTTTGGGATGGTGAAGGGTTCTGGAGATGGATGGCAGTGACGGCTACACACCAGCATGAATGTACCAAAAGACACTGAACTGTACACTTAAAAATGGTTATGTGGTCAATTTCATATGATGGGTATTTTCCCCAAATTAAAAGTTCACCAAAAGTGGTAATGGTTAAAATGGAATTTTATGTTCTGTATATTTCACTGCAGTTTCAGAAAAGTTGTTAAAAAGTTAACATAGGGAGAGAGAGAGAGAGAGGATTTCCAGGTAAATGTTGAGTTGAGAGCTGGTGGGGAGAGAGGGCAGCAAAGAGGTGCTCTCCATCAAGAAGAGTTCACCTCTGCAGTGTGTGAGGATGACTTAAAGACCACTTCCCAGCAGATGTTGGGTCTGAAGAGCCCAAAGGAACAGGTGTCTGGCTCCTTCCCTGTGACCATCTAGCACCTCTCTTCTGCCCCATCATGGATGGCAGAGAGGAAAGCCTATTCAGGGATGACCAGGGTCACTCCCTGGACTGACTTTGCCCCTCAGAAGATAAGTGAAGACACACGCTGTGGACAGAAGAGTTGGCAGTGGGGACATCAGCCAGAGGTAACATAGAGCAGAAGTTTGCCTCCATCCCTTTTTCTTTTTAAAAACTCTCATCTGGTTGATTTTTCTTTCTGGTTAAACTATATCTTCTGGTAATTCTTTCAGGTAAGTCTGTGGGTAGGACACTTTCTCAGCTATCATATGTCCAAAAATATCTTAGTTTTGCTCTCACACTGGAAAGATGGTTTGATAATTTGGTTGTGTGGAGAATTCTAGGACAAAGTCATTTTTCCTCAGCATTCCATGCAGTTACTACCCCTTTGTACTCTTGCTCTCATTCTGGGTGCTGGTGATAAAGGGATCAGACTGTTTCACAATCTGCAGCAGATTGACCTGCTTTTTCTCTGGAAGATTCTAGGAGTTTTTCTTTATCTTTAGTATTCTGACATTTTACTCCAATGTCAATAGGGGTGGATTTGTTTCATTTTGTTTTTAAATATATCCTGTTTTGAGGTACCTGGGTGGCTCAGTCAGTTGAGCATCTGATCTTGATTTCAGCTAAGGTCATGATCCCAGGGTCGTAGAATCAAACCCCAGGTCTGGCTCCACACTGAGTGTGAAGTCTGCCTAAGATTTCTCTCTCTCAAAGGAGCTGAAGGGGTAGTTGAACAAATTATAGCTGAGAACTTCCTCAATCTGGGGAAGGAAACAGCCATTGAAATCCAAGAGGCACAGAGAATGCTCCTTAGACATAACTTGAATTGATCATCTGTATGACATATGATAGTGAAACTGGAAAAATATAAAGAGAGAATTCTGAAAGCAGCTAGGGATAAAAGGGCCATAACATACAAAAGGAGACCTAACAGAGTAGTTGCAGATTTATCTACTGAAACCTGTCAGGCCAGAAATTAATGGCAGGAAATCTTCAATGTGATGAACAGAAAAAATATGCAGTCAAGAATCCTTTATCCAGCAAGCCTGTCATTCAGAATAGAAGGAGAGAAAAAGATTTCCCCTAACAAACAAAAATTGAAGGAATTCATCACCACTAAACCAGCCCTACAAGGAATTCTAAGAGGGACTCTATGAGGAAATGTTGCAAGGAACACAAGGTACCAGAAACACCACTACAAGCATGAATCCTACAGAGAACACAATGAATCTAAACCCATATTTTTCAATAATAACACTGATTGTAAATGGACTAAATGCTCCAATCAAAAGACATAGGGTATCAGAATGGATTAAAAAAAACAAGATCCATTTTTTGCTATCTACAAGGGACTCATTTTAGACCTGAGGACACCTTCAGATTGAAAGTAAGGGGATGGAGAAATATCTATCATGTGACTGGAAGTCAAAAGAAAGTTAGAGTAGCCATACTTATATCAGACAAACTGGACTTTGAAGTTAAGACAGTAACAAGAGATGAAGAAGGGCATTATATAATAATAAAAGAGTCTATCCATCAAGAAGAGCAAACAATTATAAATATCTATGCACCAAATTCAGAAGCACCCAATACGTAAAACAATTAATCACAAACAGAAACCATCTTATTGATAAAAATGTGCTCATTGCAGGGGATTTTAATACTCCACTTTTAGCAATGGATAGATCAAGTAGACAGAAAATCATTAAAGAAACAATGGGCCTGAACGACACATTGGACCAGATGGATTTGACAGATATATTTAGAACTCTACATCCTGAGGCTAGGGAATTCACTTTCTTCTTGAGTGTGCATGGCACATTCTCCAAGATACATCACACACTGGGTTACAAAACAGCCCTCAATAAATATAAAAGAATTGAGATTATACCATGCACACTTTCAGATCACAATGCAAGTTGAAATCAATCACAGGAAAAAGTATTGAAAACCTCCAAAAACATGGTGGTTAAGGACCACCCTACTAAAAAATGAATGGACCAATCAGGCAATTAGAGAAGGAATTTAAAAATATATAGAAACAAATGAAAATGAAAATATAACAATCCAAACTCTTTGAGATGCAGCAAAGGCAGTCCTAAGAGGAAAGTACGTTGCAATCCAGGCCTATTTCAAGAAACTAGAAAAAGCACAAATATAAAATCTAACAGTGCACCTAAAGGAACTAGAAGAGGAGCATCAAGAGTACCCCAAACCCACCCAAAGAAGCGAAATAATAAAGATCAGGGCAGAAATAAACAATATAGAATCCAAAAAAAACAGTTGAACAGATCAATGAAACCAAGTGTTGGTTTTTTGGAAAAAATAAAATTGATAAGCCTCTATCCAGGCTTCTCAAAAAGAAAAGAGAGAGCACCCAAATAGACAAAATCATGAATGAAAATGAATTTATTACAACCAATCCCTCAGACACACAAGCAATTATCAGGGAATACTATGAAAAATTATATGCCAACAAATTGGACCTGTTAGAAGAAATGGACAATTTTCTAAACACACATGCACTGCCAAAATTCAAACTGGAAGAGATAGAAAATCTGAACAGACCCATAACTAGTGAAGAAATGGAAATTGAATCAGATATCAAAACTCTCCCAACAAATAAGAGCCCTGGGCCAGATGGCTTCCCTGAGAAATTCTACCAGACATTTAAATCAGAGTTAATACCCATTCTTCTGAAGCTATTCCAAAAAATAGAAATGGAAGGAAAACTTCCGGACTCATTCTACGAAGCCAGCATCACTTTGATTCCCAAACCAGACAGAGACCAAGCAAAAAAAGAGAACTACTGGCCAATATCCTTGATGAATATGGATGCAAAAATCCTCAACAAGATTCTAGTACATTGAATTCAACAGCATATAAAAAGAATTATCCACTATGATCAAGTGGGATTCATTCCTGGGCTATGGGGCTGGTTCAGTATTTGCAAATCCATCATTATGATCCATCACATTAACAAAAGAAAAGATAAAAACCATATGATCCTGTGATAGATGCAGAAAAGGCATTTGACAAAATACAGCACCCTTTAATAAAAACCCTCGAGAAAGTCTGGATGGAAGGAACTTACTTAAACATCATAAAAGCCATTTATGAAAAGCCCACAGCTAATATCATCCTCAATGGGGAAAAACTGAGAGCTTTCCCCCTGAGATCAGAAACACAACAGGAGGTCTACTCTCACCACTGTTGTTTAACATAGTGCTGGAAGTCCCAGCATCAGCAATCAGACAACAAAAGGAAACAAAAGGCATCAGAATTGGCAAAGATGAAGTCAAACTTTCACTTTTCGCAGAGGACATGATATTCTACATGGAAAACCTGACAGACTCCACCAGAAGCCTACTAGAACTGATTCATGAATTCAGCAAAATCGCAGGCCACAAAAATCAACGTACAGAAATCAGTTGCAGTTTTATACACCAATAATGAAGCAACAGAAAGAGAAATTAAGAAACTGATCTTATTCACAATTTCACAAAAAAACATGAAATACCTAGGAATAAACCTAACTAAAGATGTAAAAGATCTGTATGATGAAAACTATAGAAAACTTATGAAAGAAATTGAAGAAGACACAAAGAAAAGGAAAAACATTCCATGCTCATGGATAGGAAGAATAAACATTGTTAAAATGTCAATACTACCCAAAGCAATCTACATAGTCAATGCAATCCTAATCAAAGTTTCACAGGCATTCTTCTCAAAGCTAGAACAAACAATCCTACAATTTTCATGGAACCACAAAAGACCTTGAATAGCCAAAGTAATATTGAAGAAGAAAACCAAAATGGGAGGCACCACAGTCTCAGACATTAGCCTCTACTACAAAGCTGTCATCATCAAGATAGTATGGTAACTGGCACAAAAACATACACATAGACCAATGGAATAGAATAGAGAACCCAGAATTGGACTCACAAATGTATGGCCAATTAATCTTTGACAAAACAAGAAAGAGTATCCAATGGAAAAAAGACAGCCTCTTTAGCAGGTGATGCTGGGAGAACTGGACAGCAACATGCAGAAGAAGGAAACTAGACCACTTTCTTACACCAGACACAAAAATAAACTCAAAATGGATGAAGGATCTGAATGTGAGACAGGAAACCATCAAAACCCTAGAGGAGAAAGCAGGAACCAACCCACTCAACCTCAGCTGCAGCAATTTCTTACTTAATACATCCCCAAAGGCAAGGGAATAAAGAGCAAAAATGAACTATTGGGACCTCATCAAGATAAAGAGCTTCTGCATGGCAAAGGGAACAATCAAGAAAACTAATAGGCAAC
>NC_043703.1:68976620-68993610 GCF_006229205.1 Suricata suricatta | reverse complement strand
ATCAGGGAAATACAAATCAAAACCACATGGAGGTACCACCTCATGCCAGTCAGAGTGTCTGAAATGAACAAATCAGGAGACTATAGATGCTGGCAAGGATGTGGAGAGATGGGCACCCTCCTACACTGTTGCTGGGGATGAAAACTGGGGCAGCCATTCTGGAAAACAGTGTGGAGTTTCCTCAAAAAATTAACAATAGAACTCCCCTATGACCCAGTAATAGCACTGCTAGGAATTTACTCAAGATATACAGGAGTGCTGATGCACAGGGGCACATGTACCTCAATGTTCATAGCGGCACTTTTAACAATAGCCAAATCAAGGAGGGAGCCTAAATGTCCATCAACTGATGAATGGATCAAAAAGATGTGGTTTATTTATACAGTGGAGTACTACATGGCAATGAGAAAGAATGATATCTGGCCATTTGTAGCAACATTGATGGAACTCGAGGGTGTCATGCTAAGTAAAATAGGTCAGGAAGAGAAAGACAAATACTATATGTTTTCACTCATATGTTGAACAGGAGAAACTTAACAGAAGACCATGCGGAAGGGGAAGAGGGAAAATTGTTAAGGAGAGGGAAGGAGGCAAACCATTAAGAGACTCTTGAATACTGAAAACAAACTGAGGGCTGAAGGGGGAGGGGGGAAGGAGAAGGGGGTAGAGGAGGGCACTTGTGGGGAAGAGCACTGGGTGTTATATGGAAACCAAGTTGACAATAAACTGTAAATAAAAATAAACAAAATAATTATAATTTTTAAAAAGGGACTTTTAAATACTAGAACAAACTGAGGGCTGATGGGGGTGGGGGAGAGAGGAAAATGGGTGATGGGCATGGAGGAGGGCACTTGTGGGGAAGAGCACTGGGTGTTATATGGAAACCAAGATTCTCTCTCTTTCTCCCCTTTTGCACATCTCCTCACCCATACTCTATAAAATAGGTAGATAGATAGATAGATAGATAGATACATATGTACATAAACCCTGTTATGTCCTTCCAGATACATTCATTTTGAGGATTTAAGTTTTAGGAAATTCTTCTCTCTCATTTCTTTAATCTAACCATTAAAAAAGTTTTACTGTTTATTTTTCAGAGAGAGACAGAGAGTGAGAAGGTAAGGAAAAAGAGAGAAAGGGAGACATAGAGTCTGAAGCAGGCCCTAGGCTCTGAGCTGCAGCTCTAGGCTCTGAGGCTGGAACTCAAGAACCGTGAGATCATAATGGTTAAGTCAGATGCTTAACCAACTGAGCCACCCAGGTGCCCCTCCCTCATTTCTTTAAATGTCACTTCTGCTTCCTTCTCTCAGTTTTTCTTTCTGGAACTCTTCAAGATGACTTTCAGATGCCTTGAGTTTACATTGTGTATTTCTTACTTTTCCATTGTTCCTGTTTCTTTATCCTTGTGTGTTTCTTTCTGGAGGACTTTCCTCCCTCATCACCTGCATTCATTTGGATATTTGGGGGGCGGGGGCGATATCTCACTAACTAGTGATTTGAATAAGAGATTTAAATAGGAAAATCTGTCTTAAAAATCCTTGAAATTTATCGATTACCAGACATACAGGCCTTTATTTTTCTCTAATAATTGTAATAAATGTCAAAAATTCACTTAAACTGTATGGCCACTACTTAGAGTAAATTGTGGATTATATAAATGATTATGTTTATTATCTTACTTTCAGAACATGTATATGTAAATAACATTTATGTCCATCAGAGTATGTCTATTCATGTCTCCAATATTTCCAAAGATGGATTTTTTTTTTCAGTTTACCTGGGACTGTAAATTGGATTTTCGGCAGTCTTACTGGTTGACTCTTTTTTGAATTCAGCTAAATGATCCATTTATTGGTCACATATTTATCATCCATTCTCCTCCATCCTCATTCTCTCACCAGCAGCCAACCAGTTTCCTCTGGGGGATCCATGAGGTCCCAGGGAACCTGACTGCATCCCCATCTCCAGGGGTGGGGCATGTAGTGTAGGCTAAGCCAATAAGTGCCTTCCATTTTTTGGACACAGACATTGGTTGCAGAGTGAGCATGTGACCTAAAGGGGCCCAATCAGAATGAATCTTTTAAGTTTTCCTTGGGAGGCCTGGGCAGGGGTGCTTTCTTCCCTTCTAGACTAGAATTAGGGAATACCAGCTCTGAGAGCTGCTGGATGCCATAGGGCACCTTAAGGGAATAAGCCTGAGAATTTGACACTGAAAAGGGCAAAGTGAAGAGCTGTAAAGATTCTTAGAGACATTGTTGCACTACTGGATCAAGCCTCACCTGAAGCCATTTTCAGTCAATTGAGCTTACACATTCACTTAATTGTTTAAACCATTTTGAGTGAGGCTTTCTGTTAAATGCATTCTAACTGATATAGTTTATAGATGTTCTATTAGTATACAACTTAATAGTTTACAAATCATATTATGTTACTTCATTTTAACAACATCCCCACAGGGAAATTCAGAAAGGCTGTTTATTCCTCTCGTTTTACATGAAGAAAGGGACTGTGAAGACATTGCCCTAGGTTACACAAATGGTTAAGTAGAAAAGTTACATAAGGATAGGAACTACATACATATTTTAAAGTTGTATTCTCATGTCTTTGATGTACTTGTCAAGTGAATATAATGTTGGTTGAATAAATAATAAGTTGAAGAACAGCTGAACAGTAAAAAAAATAGGCATTTTTTAATTATCTTAAATATGGATTTAATTATTCATTTTTTCCAGCAAATATCTACCAAATGCTTACTACATAGACATGAAACTAAGTGTCCAAATTAAATACTTTTTGTATTTAGAGGCACCTGCATGGCGTCCAACTCTTGACTTCAACTCAGGTCATAATCTCATGGTTTGTGGGTTCAAGCCCCGTGTCGGGCTCTGTGTTGACCGCTCAGAGCCTGCTTGGGATTCTCTCCTTCTCTCTCTACCTCTCCCCCACTTGAGCTCTCTCTCTCTCTCTCTCTCTCTCTCAAATTAAATAAATACTCCTTGTATTTGTATTTGTGCCAGCACCTCTAGTGCAAAAGAAAAAATTAAAAGTTGTTGCTGTTTTTAACATTATGCTCTTTTTAAAGTTGCAAACAGTTCAGAGATGATGTATATTTAAAGTCCTGCAATGATTTGCTAGAGAGGATCCCTGTGTTTTAAAAATCTCTTTTCTGAGGTTGTCTGGGTGGTTCCATCAGTTGCGCGATAGACTTCAGCTCAGGCCATGATCTCACCTTTGTGAGTTCCAGCCCCATGTCGGACTCTGCTATCAATGTCCCCCATCCCCCCACCTCTGTCCCTCCCCTACTTGTGTGTGTGTGACCTCTCTCTCAAAAATAAAAAACATTAGAAAAATAAATAAAATCTCTTTTCTGTTGCACTTATGCATGATTTCTACTTGGTTTATCTTGAGAATGGACTTCTCAGGTAAAAAGCCTTATCAACAGTTTTAAGTGCTCCACGAAGTCTGATTACCTCACAAATACTGAATTACAGTCTTCCTAATGTTCAGTCTCTCTCTGGAAGTATGTGAAGATGTCCGCTCATTCAAATCTCTGGGGGACCATTAAGAATGAATTTTAGGGGCGCCTGGGTGGCTCAGTCGGTTAAGCCTCCGACTTCGGCTCGGGTCAGATCTCACCTTTGTGGGTTCGAGCCCCGCATCAGGCTCTGTGCTGAGAGCTAGCTCAGAGCCTGGAGCCTGCTTCCGGTTCTGTGTCTCCTTCTCTCTCTGCCCCTGCCCCTCTCATGCTCTGTCTCTCTCTGTATCAAAAATAAATAAAACATTTAAAAAAAAGAATGAATTTTACTATTTTAGCTTGTATCATAGTAGATCAAAAATCTATACTTCACAGGCACAGGCAATATGTAGATTTGAGACTGTCATTTTAGAGTAACAAGAAAGTGGAAGGACAATCACCCTGTGGGGATGAGGCACTAGCCAAACAGTAAGATAGACTGAATTGTAATTCCCGAGGGATGGAATGCAGACCTGAACGAAGTCACGACCAAGCATTGCAACTCATTATTTCTCACAGAAGCCTCGAAGAATTAAATTCACAGAATCAGTGGGCTGAAAATGTTTCTGAGATTTAAAAACTCAGCAAAGGTTTCTTTCCTTTCTTTGTGTCCCACATAAGAGGAGAGGAAAAGAGAGAAAGGTCTGTTGGCTGCATTTTAAAGGTCAAGTTTGGGAGAAATCCGCCCTGGGTAGTGGAGAGAGCAAACGCTCTGGACTGAGACTGAGCAGGATTCAAATCTCCCCTCTGACCATTCAGGCAAGCTACTTAGTTCTTCTCAATCCCCTTCCTCACCTGGAAAACGGATAATATGGACCCTGATGGAGTGTTAAGGTAATTAGATACATGTATCAAGCTCCTGGCATATACCAGGCATGTAGGAAATGGCTGCTGTTATTTTGTTCTTTTTATATAAGTAGGACAAACTTGGACTCGTTAAAAAAGTGTTGACACACTTATTCCTTGCTTTTCTTAAAAGAAAAAAAAAAGACGTATCCTCAGAAGTGTCCAATAGCACAGGAAGAAAAAAGCACGAAACGAAAGAACACATGGTACTTCCCAGAGAATCAACATTCCTTCCTCAAAATTCAATCACGGCTGCATAATGAGGGTGGAACACTGCCCTCTTGTATCTCTTATTGCTAAATTCACTAACTTTCATCCGGAAGAATGAGGGAGGCTTTAGTTCACATCCTTGAATACCATTCGAAATGTCTCATGTTCTGATAATGTCCTGCAGGACCTTGGGCAAACCAACAATAAAAGAGATGGATGACTGTGAGTTATTCAGTAGCTTCCCGGCATCCTTTCAGAGATTTTAAAAGCGGTTCCTTAACTGTTCCCTCATGAACTTGGTGCTGTTTCCCCTTAAGGAATGTCTCTCATCTTTGAAATTGAGTCCATGACAGCTGTCACTGGTACGATTTATCCCTGGTAAAAGACCAAAGGAGGAAGCAAAATGGTGGGTGGTTGTTGGTTCTCGCCGTTTTCCCCCTGGGGTGACAATTCTGAGCACAGTGGCGGTGTGCAAGGCTAGGGTGTGGGTGGAGGCAGCTCTGAGCTGAGCCCAGAGCCTCAAGTTCAGGGGAGCCGCCTGGCTGACCTACACCCGGCTGCACAATTCCGGTTGGAGAAAATAACAAGGTGAAAGTTTGCTAATCTCCCGCAATAGAAGTGGCAGTCTTGCCTGATTCCAATATATTTGGTGCCAGGTTTAAGGCCGATCAAAGCAATTTAGGAAATACAAGTCCTTTTTAGCTGAAATGTGTCATAGTTATCCACTTCTAATTTTTTAAGTTATAGAATTTTGTGCTTTATTTCTGCTGGTAGATGAAGTCAATTCTGTGATATTCTAAAGGTACAAAGTGTCATTGACATGTCGTGACCACCCCAGACGCCTCCCTGGACCCAGCTTAGGAAACCTGAGTGAGCTTAACGGTCAGTCAGCATCGGGGAAACCAATAGCTGAAATTCTCACTTCTCTTCAAGGTCTTAGAAGAAATTCTCAAACCTCACACACCCACGTCCCACTGCTTTCACACCCTGAGGTTGAATTTGGCAAGAATTATGCACACTGCTATATCATTGAATACTTTTCAAACACGTGCTTGTTTACAACACAGCAAGCAGAGGAGGTTTCCTAACTTTCACTTTTTGGAGGAAAATATTGATGTTCAAAGAAATTAACAAATTTGGATGATGATCAGCTTATAGAATCGTTGAGTCTGGAGGTGAAACCACACATATTAGATAGAACCTAAGAAATAAGTTTGATATAAATCCAAATTTTAAATGTAAAAAATGGAATTGTAAATATTTTTGAAGAAAATGGAAAAGAATATTGTTATTGTTTGAGGGGAGGTGGTAGAGAAGGAATGTATGACCACCAGGACAAAAGTTATAATAGAAAAGTGTCGCTAGGTTTGAGTACTTAAAAACACGTGTGAAACGTCTGAATGGTGAAAAATATACTCTGATATGCATTGTAACTTAACAAAGCTTCAGGCAAATAATAAAATAGAAAAAGTAAAGAACATCTTTAATATATAGAGAGCTCTTACAAACCAATAAAGAAAACATGAATCCATTTGCTAATAATGGGACATGGGCAGCAAGTTCTCAGTGGAAAAAAATTTAAATGGCCAATAAACAAAAATTGTTAACTTTCCTCATAACAAAATAAATAAAGACAAAAACAATAAAACTAATGATGGGGGAAAAGAGGAATAAAATAAAGAATATCCATTGTTGGCAGGGATTTGGGGAACAGGTACCTTTATGCCGTGCTGTTGGGAATTTAAAGTGGCACAACCTTGGGGCACCTAGGTGGCCTAGTTGGTTGAGCATCCGACTTCGGCTCAGGTCACAATCTCGCAGGTCATGCGTTCGAGCCCCATGTCTGGCTCACTGCTGTCAGCCTATCAGCCTGTCTGACCATCTGTTCCCCTCTTTCTGCCCCTTCCCTGCTTGTGCTCTCCCAAAAATAAATAAATATTAAAAAAATAATTAAAATGAGGTGGTGCAACCTTTTGGAGGGCAATATGGCATTGTCTATAAAAATTCTTCAAAAAATATATAACATCTGACCCTGCTCTTTGGGATGAATTCTAAGCAAGTAATTAGACAACTTGGGGAAGATCCAAGTGCAAAACTGCAAATGGAAGTGTTTTCTTCCATAATAGTGAACAATAAGAAACACCTTAAAATACTTACAATGTGGAGTCATATATATTATAATTAATATATTATTTAATAAGAAAGGTCACCAAATACCATGAATAGTTTGATGTAATTTTATTTTTAAAAATGCATATATTAATAAATAGATGCACAGCACACACACACACACACACACACACAGAATAGTGCCGTCACTTTTCTCAATACTTTACATATAATTAATTTAATCCTCATTACAATCTTGTGGAGTGGCTGCTGTAGAGAACTCCATTGCACAAATGAAGAAACTGAGGTAGAAAGCGGAAAGTGCTTGCCCAAAGTCACACAGCTGGCAAGGCAGAGCTGGGATTCAAAGCCAAAGCCCCCCCTACCCCCGCACGCTCCAGATCCGGGAATTTTAACCACTAACCCTGCTCCCCTAAGTGAAAAAGTGTGCTGCGTGTGTTTACTTTACACGGCGAGGGAAAGACTTGTGGGGTGCACATTGACCAGCCCTTTGTGCTTACCTCTGGGTGGGAGGATTAGGGGGAAAAGCTTCTGTTAATTAATTTAAAAAATTAAATCCAATATATTCTGATTTTTCTACACTTAACATCTATCATTGGGTGATAATGAATTGCAAGGTTTTCAAAGTTGCGAAATGGTCACAAACGGTGAGGAAGTACTCATTCTCCTGCTTGTGCTTCGGAAACTTACAGGCCCAAACAGGATTAAAGAGGGACCAGCTCAGCTCCCTTCACCCCCTCCCCCGACCACCCCCCTCCCGCTGTCTCTGCTAAACCCTTGATTGTAAATCCTCACAAAGGCACAAAATGTGTTTTTGTGTGTCTTTTTAAAAAAATTTTTTATTTCTTTCTGAACATTCTGTGCCTGTCATTTTTTTTCTTCTAAAAGGATTACTGAGCTGGGCCCAGCATTCCAATGTCCTGACGTTCAGACCAGGAGTCCGGCCCCTCTTCCCACTGCTGTCAGCCCGGCATTGCCAAGATCCTTGTTATTTCTGCTCTGTGTTTTCTCACAATCCCAGAGGATCTTGGTGAAAAGAAAAGTCTCTCTTTTTTTTTTTTTTCTGATTCAAATCATTTTGGCTCTGGAGACTGTAACAAATATCAAGGGGCCTAGAGATAATACAGTGGTTCCCGGTATTAAATCTGTAAAAAAAGAGAGGACAAAGGAGAGGTGGCTTTTTCTAAATCTGTGTCAGCTTTATCAACTCAGAAGTAAGCCTGGTGAGATTCTTTAGTAATGCTGGTGATGCTGATGGTGACTCTGAGGGTGGATACAGTTCTCTGGGGTTGGTCCAATGCCCCGCCTGTGCAAAGTGCTTTGCCCACACAATTCTACTGACCACTCCTAACAGAAATGGGAAGGAGGTCAGAGTATCCCCACCTCTTGCAGGGTTTGTGTGCAGTCAGAGCTCAGAAGTGGAAGAACCAGGATCTTAACCCTGGTCTGTTCAAGTTCAAAGTCTGTGCCTGACCATCAAGGTCAGGGTCTAAGACTAGAAGTAACTGTTGACTATGTAAGATTGTGGGTCCACTTCCCATTCCTTCACCTACCCTAGAAAGCGCCAAGGACACAGAGCTCAGCCAATGTTTGTGGAATGAATGGATGACTGGGAGAATGAATGCACAGAACCACCACCATCTTGCCAAAGAATGTGAACAATGACCGTTAAGTAGAGTACCTTTTTAAAACAAAAATTTTAATATTTCATTTATTTTTGATAGAGCATGAAGGGGGGAGGGGCAGAGAGAGGGAGATACAGAATCCAAAGCAGGTTCCAGGCTCTGAGCTGTCAGCACAGTGCCCGACGTGGGGTTTGTACTCACAAACCACGAGATCGTGACCTGCGCTGAAGTCTGAGGCTCAATCAATTGAGCCATTCAGGCATCCCAAGTACCTTTTTTTTTTTTTTTTTAATTTGAAAGGGACTAGGGGGGCTAAGGGTCTGGGTTTGGGATTGGCTTTTGTTGTTTTGTGGTCTGGAGACTTTTACACGGGAGCAGAGGGTCCTCTAAGCTATGGAGAGGTCGAGGGGCCCAACGGTGTCTGGAGAAGTGGGTGCCACACTGAAGATCACCTGCCTCTAGGTGCCAGACTGGGCCACAGAGCAGGGACGGGCACTTCTCTGTAAACGGCCAGACAGTAAATATTTTAGGTTTGAGGGCCAGTCTCGATTGCAACTGTTCAATTCTGCTCCTGTAGTATACATGAAGTGATAAGTCAACACATGAGTGAGGCTGTGTTCAATAAAACTTTATTTACAGACACTGAAGTCTGAACTTCATACAATTTGTACATGTCATGAAATATTCCTTTTAAGATTTTTGCCAACTACTAAAAACTATTCTTAATCACAAGTGTACAGAAACAGGTGGCAGGCAGGACTTGGCCTGTGGGCCGAAGTTTGCCCATTTTGGTCTGGAGTCAAGGCCAATGGGAAGAGTGACCCTTTCCATTCAGGATTTGAGCTCAGCCACCTGCGGTGGCATGGGGTTTATGAAAGGTACTTCCCTGTTGCATCACCTGTATAACTTTGGGCAAATCACTGGAACTCTTTATGTGCCTCTATTTCTCCTATAAAATATGAATATGGAATATGAACAAGGAATATGAATGGTCCTTAGCTTAGGGGATTAAATGAGATAATCCTCTGAAGGCGCTTAGAGCGAAGAAGTCCCCGCTGGCTATGATCCATCATCACATTGGTTAATGTCATGACTGATGCTCTTACAGGTGCAGGAGGATGCAAATGCCAACACCGGCCGGGCACACTTTTCCAGGGAGCAGCAGTGGTTTGGAGGGTTTTATGGAGTTCCCTGCATCCGTCTCCTGGCCCTCCAGTCCGCTCACCTTAGAGGAGAAGAATCTAGAGTGGGGTGGGCTCTCTCAGGCCTCCTAGTGCAACCTCCCATCCAAGGTGGGAATCCGGTCTCCACCACCATTACAGAGTCACCCCCCTCAAATGAGATTTAAACTGGATGGAACCCCCTTTCGAGGTTCTGGAGAAGCCCTTGCTTGCCTCCTGTGACAGCCCACCCCTTCTATTCCTAGGCCCAAGACTCTCCATTCTGACACTGTCTCCCTTATCTGGCTGCCCTCATGTGCCCTGTCTTCCTCCTCTGTGTCTTCTTCCTTCCCCAACAATTATTGAGCACATGTAGCTGGCTTGATTTGAGGTCCTTGGAGACAAGGAACAGGTTTTCAGCATCTTCATGCGCCAAGCACCCAAGCCACGCAAGCACCCAACCAGCCCACGGAGAATGGCATTGCCCCTTTGTTCTCATACGGGCTTCTCCCGTCATTTGCACTAAACTCTCCATGTGCTAGAAGCTTTCAGCTGCTACAGCACCCTAACCCACATTCCCCTCCATGCCCTGCCAGCAAAGAGGTTAAACCAAAGTGCCAAATAGAGCAGGATTGGCCTGGGTAGGCTTCTGCGTGAACTCTGCTACCAAAAGGGAGTGTGTATTTGGGCAGACAGGAAGCAGTGAACTCAGAGAATAACACGGCCAGGGCCCGATGAGGTAAGCACAGAGGGAAAGAAGCAGAATTTTCCATTCTAGTTCAGCCATGACTAAAGCTGTCAGGAATCAGTACAATAACGACGAATCTGAACTGATTTGCATGGGTAAATCTCTCTGCAAATCTGGGCTTTTATTTTCCCATATGTTCCTACTTTAGCTTTCATAAGACTTCAACAGATATCATTGCAGAAAAAATTATCTGAAGCATGTTCAGTATATTTTTGTTCATTTATTTAACAAACATTCAATAGGACGTATTACGTGTCAGGTACCATTCTGAGAACTTTATATATAACCACAACACGATGTTGCCTTTCATTCATTTATTCATTCCTCAATAAAAATAAATTGGATATATTCTGTAGGGCCACATTGTGCTACGAATAAAAAGACACAAAATTCAGTGTTTTTTTTCCCCCTCTTGGTTTTAGTGGGAGAGATAAGCAAGTAAATCAGTAGCACAAGGCCCGTAATCAGGGCATGCACAGCATATATCACTTGTCCTGGGGACTGGGAGGAGGGGCATGTGGCTTAGCCCCGAGTAGCTGATGTCTAAACTGTGTCTTCAAAAGCAGGTGAGGGTCTGTGAAGTGAGGAGGGGGCAGTGGAGCCGAAATAGCCTGTGTGCGCACAGCCTTGAGGGAGGTCAGCCTGAGTCTTTAGGGAGCCCTGAGCTACACTCCACAGCGTGGATCAAAGTATCTGAACACGGAGGGTATCTGCAGGGTCTGGGTCTGCTCAGGCTTCCCTAACACACCTGGGAGAATGCATTTCCTCACAACTCTGGAGGCTGGAAGCCCAAGATCAAGGGGTCAGCAGTTTAAGTTTCTCCTGGAGGCTTACAAGCTTACAGAACTGTCTTCTAGCCATGTCCCCACATGGTCGTCCTTTTGTGCAAGCATGTCTGGTGTCTCTTCCTCTACTTATAGGGACACCAGTCATATTGGATCAGGGCCCACTCTGATGGCCTCATTTAACTTATTCACCTCTTTGAAGGTCCTGCCTCCAAACACAGTCCCATCCTGTGGTACCGGGGGACAGGGGAGGCAGAATCCGTCCAGAGGTTATGAGGAGGAGGGTTTGAGGGGGGCTGAGGCTGGGATGGTGGGGGAAAAGCGATGGAGGGTAAAGCGGACAACAGCCGTTAGGACAGGAAGAGACAGATTCCTGAGGGAGGCTGCCCTGCACCGACGTGCCAGCTGGCTGGGGTGGAGGGCAGCGGAGGAGGGCACGGGTGGAGGCGGGAAGTGAGAGGGTAAGGCTAGCATGACGTCGCAACTCGGAACAGAAGGACGGCGATGCCTCCCTGGAATGAGGAACATGGGAAGGGGGAGCACATCTGGAGGCCGGAGGAAGATGGTGAGGTAAAGGTGGCAGTGGAAAATCACAGGGAGAGGTTAGCAGGCAGTGGGGCATGTTGGCGTGAGAATCTGAAAAGGTCTGGCCTGAAGCTAGAGATCTGAGGTCACTGGAGACAAGGACTTAAACCAAGCCACCCAAGGAAGGGGAAAGTCATTAAGGACAGAGCTCTGGGACTCAGAAAAAGATGTGGCCTGAGATGTGGGGGGAAGACCATGAGGAGACAGGGAGCTCGCACTGATTTAATGGGTTCCCACATGCCAGGGGTCATTCTCCTCTTGCAGAAGTCCCCTGATGTAGGCATAAAGCAGAAACCGAGATAGCACTAACTATGTGCCAAGCACTGCTTGGAGTACTTTGCAGTAGCTCATTAAATCCTCACAAAGCCCTTCTATCTATACACAAGGAGAGTGAGGCATGTAGGAGTGATGTGCTCAAGATCACAGAGCTGACCGGCTCTTGGACCCAGGTGACAAGGCCCCCAAGTCTACGTGCCCCAGGTTATTCTGCCTCACTCTGTCCCGAATGGAGTTTAGAAATGAGAAAGTTAAGGACCAGAGAGGTTCAGAAATTCGCTCAAGATGACATGGCCAGTAAGTGTCCGAGTTGGGTTTTAAACTAAAGCTTTGGCACTTTCTGCTCTACTGGGCACCTTCTTCACAGACTCAGGGAAGAGGGAATTGCAGGGACAAGTTTTACCTAGTGAGATTGGAACAGAAAGTGTCCTACATTTGGCCACATGGAGGCACTAGGGACTTAGTAAGGTCAGCGGCAATGGTGGTGGACGGGGCAGAAGTCAGGTTAGTGAAGTTTCGAGGATGGAATGACAGGCAGGGGACTTAGGTGGGTCTTCAGAGACAAGAAGGGATATGAGAAGGTAGCTAAAAAAAAGGGATGTAAAAATGTTTAAAAAACATCGTTTTAAAAAATTATTATTATTCAGAAGGAGAAACCTGCACATGATAGTATGCTGACAGGAAATCCAAGAACACAGGCAGGGGTGGTGGGACTTTGGTTTTCAGTCTGCTGTGAGTTTGGTTAATTTGAATCAAGGTCTCTAACTTTGAACTTCCACTGAAGAACGAGCCTATAAGCTGGTGACATTGCCCCAAAGCAGTGACCCCCACAGGCCCACGGGGGTGGCCCCCGTCTTTATTTCGCCTAGTTTTAGCTGCAGACATCCACGGACTCATGGGTGATTGTTCTGCTCTAAACAGCGTCTGAAGCTGAAGTGTAACATCACAGCTAAACTGTTAGTCACACCTGTACTCTAAGACATACAACTGTAAACAGCGACGAGGTACCCCACACCCAGGACCAAAATTTAAAGCCACGAGAATTCCCTGCTGGCCAAAGGACAATCTGGTGCAGTTCTTTTAGAAAACAGTGGTGTGTGTTTCAGCAACCTTACACATTGTCATATCACTTGTCTCAATACTTCCATTTCTGAGAGTTTGGATTCAGAAAGAAGCCAAGTGCAAAGATGTTCATTGTAGTGTTGTTTACAATACGGAAAAACTGGAGACAACTGGAGTGGTCATGAGTAAAAGCATGTCTACACGAACAATGGAGACTCTTCTTGATGGAAAATAACGTAGTAGCTTCAAATACTACTTACACAGACAATTTTTGATACTAGACATGCGTACAATGTTAAGTGAGGAAAGCGGAATAACAACTCTACCATATGAACACAACGGAGTAAATAAACCCACAGTATAAAAAAACCCCCCAAAATACCTTCTCTTGAAGTCACTGTATTTGCTTGGTTGGTTTTTTGGTAATGAAAAAGATACTAAACAGGAAAAGATCTCTATAGCTCTCCACTGATTAGCAATGGCTAAATTTACAACAAATGAGTTTTTTTCCAGTTCACTTTTTCATACCATTCATACTGGCATTTTGGTAGTGCATAAATTATCCACAAAGAAATGCAGGTGTTTTACTGAAAATGCATCAACTGAAACCTCTAGATAACACACTGGAAAGCATCTTTTTAGCATGTTTTTATTGTGCTTAACACCATTTTTTTTTCTGTACAAAACAGTATACACTCATTTGGAAAATGTAGAAAAATTGTAAATCAGAGAACTATGGAGAAGCAAAGAAAATTTTCCTTTAATCCCTCTGTTCAGATAATAAATGTTGATACTTTACTGCAAAGGAAACAGATTTTGGTGGGAGAGACTGCTATATTCATCTTAACCAACTGCATATAACTTGACATAAATCTTTTATGCTACACTGTATCCTTCCACAAAGCCAAATCATCCATAGATAGACAGTGTAGGTTTAAGGGTGATCAACAATGTTGAGCTCAGTCTACCAAGGGGCTGGGGGTGCCTCTGTGGTGGACCTGCCCCTGTTGACCTTACTAACTGGGAAAGTAACATTTGTAGCTGCTGATATTGAGGAGAGCAGAGACATGCTATAAGCAAAAGATAGCTAGAATACATCAATAAGTCTGGGCATGAAGCCAGGAGACTAGCTGTGCGGATCCCTGCATTCTTCCCTGTTACTCGAGGGCAGGACCAGCCTCTCGTAAACCTTAAAAAGTAAACCTCCTCCTGCTTGTTATCGAGGAGCAAATGAGTTTATTCCAGAATAGCAGCGGAATTGCAGTTTGGGAAATGCAAACTACGGCAAACCAACATCCAGTACAGAGAGCAAAGGAGAGGAAGGAGGGAAAGGAGGAAAGGTGGAAGTTGGGAAGGATGGTTGAATGGAAGTTCATTGGAGAAGAGTAAGAGTTTGGGGTTGTGGTGGCTTCTCATTGGTTGAGTTGTGGCAGTTTATCTTTGGCTGGGTTTGGAAACCTTCTCATTGGTTGGGTTTGTTGCTGGGCAAGGAGAAAATCTTCCTTCCTCCTGCCAGGATATGGAAAGGAATCGTCTTCCTGACGGGGAATATAAAGTAATGAACTGGATGAGCGGAACCTGTATGAGAGACAGCTCCCCCATCCAGTCTTTCTGACCCTGTTTTGAACGAGGTTTTCCTTGACTCCTTTTCATGGTCTATTTACCTCTCAATCTTCAGCAAACCACTGGTCCTAGAACACAGCAGTGCTCAATAAACTCTGTGGAAGTCAACTACCCTACCGGTTTGGGCTCAAACTCCTACCGTATCACTTATCAGCTAGAAGTTCCCATCCATTTCTTTAGTTTTTACCCTCAACTTTGAGTTAATCACTTTCAATTTTTAATTATTAATCCCGTCTCCTCTCCAAAACTCTGGACCCACTAATTAGCTGCTTCCTGCACTTTTCCACATGGCTGTTCCCTAAGTGGCTCAAAATCTACACCACCTGTGTAGGTGCCCCAGCGAAGGACGACATGTCTCTCTCTCCTCCTTTGTTTTTCTCTTCCCTCTTCCATTTATTTGCTGGATCCTGGTTCAAAAATGGCCCAAATTCACCATGTTATCTCCATTCCCACAGCTGCCGTGTGAACTAGCTTAGACTCTCCTTAGACCTTATCTGGATTGTTACATTGGTTTCCTTTCTAGTCTCTTTGCCTTCCATCTCCCTGTTTTAAAACATCTACATGTTTTAACCAAACCCATAACCACAACCAAAGGTGTCTGTCTGAGCTCAGACATAATTATACCACTTCCTTCCTGCAAAACATTCAAAGGTGCCCTACTGCCTCAAGAATCTAAATTCTTAAGACAATTCAGAAAGCCTATCATAATCTGCCTCCACTTTCCTTTCTGGACTCATCTCTTACAAAACTCACCCGCCTCACCCTGAACGGGCCTTGTCTGTTTTAGCCATACAGAATTCCCATTCTTCTCCAAAGGGACCATACTTTCTCTTTGCATGGGTTCGTCCAGGCTTCTTTCCTGCACCTGCTCCAGCACCTGGGAGCTCCTATCTTGTATTCAGAGTCCAGCCCACTGGTCACCTCTCTTGAGAACTCTTCCTGGGGCCTCTCATGTAGAACCAAACACCCCCTTTGACCCTGCTCTCCTAGTACTTAGTCAATGCATCTATTATAGCTTTCATCACGATCTCTTTAGGGGCAAGAATGAATACCCCGTGGGGTGTGGGGTGTGTATATGTGGTAACCCCTCCCTGTGTACACAACCCCCGCCTCTGGGTGTTGCTGAGACCCTCAGCCCATGCCACACCTATTCTCCGTGCAGTGTTCCTCAGGCTTCACTTTGTCAAAGGATCCCCCTGGCTGCTTGTTTCACAGGCGGATTCCCCCTTGCTCCCCACTAACACTTCATTCAATAGTGGCCAATGCATCTTGGGTGAATTCGATTTGTTCAGAGAGACTCAGCAACAGAGACTGATCCTGGGGCAAAGCGACCCCTGTCTGGAGAAATTAGTGAATGGCTTCGTTTATATTCTGGGATTGCAATGAGATATGACTGTAAAGCCCTTCATTCAACTCGATTAACTGCATCAACCTGCGCGGGGATCCATGCCCGGCCCACACAAAGACAAACCAAAGATATTCTCTAAATTCTAGATAACTTTTTAAAAGATCCAGTTTAGAAATCTAAATTACGTGCTTCAGGAAGCCTCCCCAGCTGCTCAAAACTGGTCTGAATGGTCCCCCCAGAAATACAGGTTTACCCTCCGCAGAGCGTTTTATTCAGTGCCTGGCAAACCGCTAAAATGCTTGCCTATCCTCCGTAACCACACTGTCAGCTAGGCAACGGCAGGGCTAGAGCTGCTTCATCCTCCTCCGCTCAGAATTTACCTGTTGTCGGGCTCCTAGTGGGTATTTCGGAAACAGTTGTTTAATTAAATTGAACGAGATGGTCCTTTCATACTTCAGGAGACCAAGCACATTCATTATGTCTACAGAATGAGCACATGGCTGTCGCTGCAGTATCTATAGACTGACTCAACATATAAATAGATTCCGGGAGCGCTTAGCTTGCTCCGGAGGCTGGGGAGGAGGCAGGTCCCTGGCATCCCCACTGCTCCGCGCACTGAGGCCTGTGGGCCACGTGCAGGAGAAGCAAGGGAGGCGAAGCGCTGAAATCCACGGCGGACTCAAGAAGGCTTTCCGGAAAAGTGACCTGATGACCAGTGGGATTTCTGCATGGTAGGGGTCCAGGGGGAGGGACCGGGGAGGGGAGCAAAGGTGCAGGGTACGATGTGCTGGGGCAAAAAAGGGCAGAAAACACGCTGGGAGAGGGTGGTTGGTAAGGGACTCCAGCATGGGGTCGGCCTGGGGGCAGAGGACGGAGGCCCAGCACCGCCCGCGGGTCCCTGGACCCCAGGGGGTAGAGGCGGGGAGAGCCAGGAGAGGCCCGCGTCCCCCTCCCACCGGGCCGCAGGGGTGCGGGGTCTCCAGGGCGGATGGATGTTCCCCTCTGCGCCCGAGGCCAAGGCCGGGACCCGCACCGCGGGCCGCCGACGGGTCTCCTCCCCGCCCCCGCCGCGCCGTGT
>NC_043703.1:68963983-68976520 GCF_006229205.1 Suricata suricatta | reverse complement strand
GGCCCCGGGGCGGCGGCGGCGGCGCGCGGGGGCTTCAACGTCTTCGGCGACGGCCGCGTATGCCTCGACGGGCAGCTCTACCGCCTCAGCAGCTACATCAAGAGGTGGGTGGCCTCGCCGGGTCCCGCAGAGGCCTCCGCCCCGCTGTCGCGCCGAGAGCCCAGGCTCACCCGGCTGGCTTCCCGCCAACCCCGTCCCCACCAGGATGCCCCCTCTTTCCTGCCACTTCTAGGGTCGCCTCACTACCAAGGTCAACTGGAGGTGCACAGCGGGCTTCCTCCCCGCCCCGTCCTGGCCTTAGGCCTGACGTTTTCCAGCGGCCACCTGCAGCCGCCCAGGAGGGCACCAAGACAGGCGCGTGGCGTGGCGTAGGGCTGGGTGGGGAGCGCGTAGCTGGAGGGTGAGCTGTCCCTTTCTGGCTCCCTAACTGGGTCAGATGAGCTCAAATCCAGGCACACCCTTCAGGGGATGTTTTCGGAGGAGAGACTCACGCCCTGGTTTTGGATTTGTGGGGAGGGGAGACGATGCTCGATTCTGTTATTTACTGGCTTTGTCCAGTGAGGAGACCTCAGTGGAAAAGTGTGCAGAAGTTCGAAGTTTTCCATCTTTGGCCAGCCTTGGTTTTCAAAACGTAAATAAATAAACCACGGACGAGAAAGGAACAAAGCTCAATAAAGTCCAGCCCAGGGCCCTGTGGGCGGTGGTGTGGGAGGCAAGTTCTGGGAAAATCCGCGCAATGCCTGAAGCTTCCGGGATCCTCGGCCGAGCGAATCGGGGGCCCAAACCTAATTTGATGGAGGGGGCCCAGGATGCTTAAGTGTCTGATGTATTTCTTCATCAGCCGGCAGGGCTGTGGTCCATCCGAAGCAGGCTTTGATCATCATGGGGTAAAGGAGGAGGGAGCTTCATCCTGGATTCTACAGGGCCTCTTGCCTTCCAGCGGTTACCCTTGCTTGTCTATGGGGGGCGGGGGGGTCTTATAGTTGGACTGCGGAACTGAGTGTGGGGAAGCGGGCAGGGCAGTCTAGAGTTTGAATCAGAGAGGAGTAAGCTGGCGGCTCTGAGGCTACAAAGCCTTTGCTACCGGGAAGGACAGTAGCACCCTGGTACCTTGTAAGTGGTGGACGGACCCAAGAAGGGCAAGCAAACAAAATGAGATATTTAAAATGCCATCTTCAAAGCTGCTGGGGAAAATGCTGCTTTTCCACACAAAGAGAGCCTGGGCTTTGAATGCCTGAAAAACCATTCTGCAGCAAGAGTTGCACTCTTTCTTTTTGCACCAAAAAAAGAAAAAAATAGAATATCTCCCTTTCTGAGTGAATTGAAAATTCCAACCCATACACTGGGGACTATGGGAGGAACTGAGTTAGGAATTATATTTATAAAGATTTGTTAAAAAGTAACCATTGCATCTGAGAATAGAGTATGAAAAATTAAAATGTCCAGAATTTATTGAAGCTCTAGGTTAGCGTTTTGACAGAGCCATCTTCTTCAGGCTTAGCAAACAGTGCGGCAAAATTTAAAACGGGTCGAAGTGTGGTTATTGAACTCTTGCTTTGAACACCTCCTACACAAAAGACTCTTAAACAGCAGTGACCCCCTGGCAGTTTAGAGTCCAAAGCAAACAATGGCCAGGTGACACAGACCAGAGTGCGGTCAGGATGCAACTACAAGGTTCTCATTGTCAAAGTGGTTGAGTGAGGGCCTTTGAACCCTAGGAAACAGCAAGGAGCATCTGAGAACAATTTGAGTGACAGAAGGAACAATCTGTCTTCCTCTCAGGGGACCTGCTACAGCAGGGGAGGTGGGCTTTTATAGGTGGGTATGCAGTCCTGAAGGATGAACTTGACCTGGATGGAGAGAGCCTTCCAGAAAGGGAGGGAAGACTGAGTTGTGGGCAACAGTGAGACGTTTTGTCTTCATGGACTGTAAAGTGGGCGGATAGTCGGAATGTAGACATACCAAGTTGTCTCCTCAGATCTGCCAAATTTATCCAATTTGGTTTTGGGGAAAGGATATAGCTTCCTCTCTCAGAATATTACTCCAAAGCAGTGATTCATTTCCTCCATCCCTCCCTCCCTTCTCTTCCTTCCTTATTTAAGCTTTGGCCCATTTTACTAAAGAAAAACAGCATGATTTACTTGTAGATTGCCCGTTGTAGCACAATTCTAAAGATCACAGTGTCACTTGGATCAGTGATAGCTAGCATGCATTATTTATTATCTGCATGGCATGCCCAATTCAACATTATTGCCACTGCAGCACGGGGCAGCAGTTTTGGCCAACATGATACAGATCTCTGCTTCAGACTTCCTCGAGGGTGGGCAGGCGTTGGCGAGGATGACCAGTTTAACTTTGCTTTGTCAATCATCTTCCAGTCGGCTGTACCCCAGCACATACTTCCCACCTTTCATGACCAGTTGGGACCTAGAGTTGATGGAATCCAACACCTTTTTCATCCTTCCTGTGGCCACCATATTCCTACCTTAGGTGAAGCATGGCCCCCCAACCAGGAACAGCCCCCAAGATGGCCAGGGAATGAAAAAGCCAAGCAATGAATATTAATCATTTTAGACTACAGAGCTTTCAAGAATTTATGTAGATCATCTCCCCCAAGGTGTATATATATACCAACATTGCTGACCATCCAGGCGATTTATGACATACTTGGATCCAGGTTAAGGAAACTTGCTCTATTAATTAATTCAGTTATTGTTGTCATTCAACAACTATTTTCGGTGTGAGTCAGCTTACGTTGTAAGCAGGATTTCCTTTTTGAGGCCTCAGAAATGTGTGCTGTGTCTTTTAACGAAAACGCTTAGGGCTACTGACCTTGACATTCATAGGATTCACTCATTCAGACAAAAGGATGATTCGGTGGCCCAGCTTACCAGGGTGTGTTTTCTGATACTTGAATGTTTTTTCCAAATCCATGCCTACTGAATAAACCGAAGGGAACCTGGGGTGGAAGGGAGGTTTAGGGATGGCCATCGGAGCTGCAGAGCTCCTGAGAGACTTCTTTAAAAATTTGTCCTGGGGCGCCTGGGTGGCTCAGTCAGGTGAGTGTCCAACTTTGGCTCAGGTCATGATCTCACAGTTTGTGGGTTCGAGCTCTGCGTTGGGCTCTATGCTGACGACTAGCTCAGAGCCTGGAGCCTGCTTTGGATTCTGTATCTCCCTCTCTCTCTGTCCATCTCCTGCTCACACTCTGTCTATCAAAAGTGAATAAATGTAAAAAAAAAAAAGTATGTAAAATGTAAAAAGATTCATGGCAAGCTCTTTATTGTTATTTTTTTTCTTTCAAGCTCAGAACTTCCAGCCGTATTACATACAAAATCTGCTCAGGATTCTAGGTGAAAGTAACCAATAACTCTCACGTGCACGCATGCACATATGTGTTCTTCCTATAATTGGATGCAGCCTCTTAGTGAGACGTAGTGGAATCCGTTTGGCAAATAGGAGCTGCATCCTTCCTTCTCAGAGTTTCCCTAGCATCAAAGAGGCTATCTGAGTAATAAAAATAAGTACAACAATAATAATGGGAGGCTGCTAATGTTTACTGCAGTGTCAGGAATGGTACAAAGTATTTTACAGCTGTTACCTCGCGAAAGCCTTCAAAGTGGGCTCTATTGGTGTTTCCCTTGTTTTACAGATGAGGGAATTAGGACCCAGAGAGATTCAATAACTTACCCACGTCAGTGGCCGAGGAGTCCTTGCAGGAGGGCTTCTATGTGGCATTTCCTAACGAGAAGCCTCCCCTTCCAGCCAGAAGAATTCTGGCTTGCTGTAGACAAAGGTCTCCCGCATCGACAAGTAAAGAACTGGACTTACATTGGACAGGATGCATTGTAGACAATCAGCCTAGAAAAGAAGGTAAATCCGGTGGCCTTGAGGAAGCCGCTAAAAGCAGAGATGCGAGCTGTTCCTGCCCATATGAGACCAGCACATAGATGGTGACAGTCACACTTACCTGGAGGTCAGCAACCTGGGTGCAGGGGGGAGGTGAGGGTGGAGTCAAGGCTGGAGCCTAGGTAGATTTTCAGGGGCAAGTCTCGACTCCACCTGCCGTGGGAAGCGTTGGGCTCTGCTGGCCCAGGCCCGGCTCTCTGGAGAACCCTCGACGGGAAGCGGAGGCGTAGACGTGACTGCAGCATTGCAGCCCCGTTTGCCATGTGCAGTGCTGTCCGTCAGCGTGGGTCCTCAGCCTTTGTCCCCATGTCTGAGTCTCAGATTTGGTGACCTGCCTGGGACAGCAGCCACTCAAGAGGACAGGTAATGATAGTGATGAAGTCATCCACCTTTGTGTGTCGAGCTCTGATTGGTATGACATGCAGTCCAGTGTAAGTGTGGACGTGCATGGAGGCCAGGGCCAGGCTGCCGTGGTTTGAATCCTAGTTCTGCTGCTCACTAGTCGAGGAGCCTTGGGAGATGTTGTAATCTCTATGATTCAGTCTCCTCGGTGTATAGTGGACATTATAAATTTTTTTTATGTTTTTAATTTATTTTTGAGAGACAGAGAGAGACAGCACAAGTAAGGGAGGGTCAGAGAGAGAGAGGGAGACACAGAATCCAAAGCAGGCTCCAGGCTCCGAGCTGTTAGCACAGAGCCTGATGTGGGGCTCGAGCCCAAGAACTGTGAGATCATGACCTGAGCCAAAGGTGGATGCTTAACCGACTGAGCCACCAAGGCGCCTCTAATGGACATTATAATACCGGCCACCTTATAGGGGAGTTGTTCAGAATTTACATTTTATGAGGTCCTTAAAACAGTTATTGGCACGTATCGATCACTTGACAAATGTTCGAAGCCTAAGCCAAGTGCCTCATGCGCGTTATTTAATGTTAGCCACCTCATGGGGGTACTTTTTGTTAGCCAGGCTTTAAAGGTGAAAAAATCAATCTCAGCAAGGCTAAAAAACGTGCTGAGGTCACAGAGACAAAAATCAACCCCAGATCTGATGATTCAAAAGCTCCGTGCCCACTAATGCCTTCTTTCCTCAGGAGCCTTGTTGCGGACTCGTAGCCACACTCTGGTCCGCCTCCTCCTCTCAGCTCAGCCAGTCCTTGCCAGATAGCCCCCTGCAAACCTGAGCGCAGCCACCCCACGGTCCCCACGGCGTGGCTAACCCGTGCCTCTGCCGGGGACCCCTCGCCCCTGCCCCGGCCCACCCCATGGTGGCACGGGTGGTCTGGAGGAGCAGTCCCTCCAGTCTATCTCAGCTCAGTAAATGGCTCTAACTCCACACTCCTCCTGCTTTGCTCTTTCTTATTTGAATAACTAGAGCATAAGCTCAGGGGGCAGGGGATGCTTGAACACATGAATGCAGAAAGCTGTGCATTTATCTGGCATTTATATGTTTGAAATCATTACATTAGTTTCTGAGCCTTTTAATGGCAGGGACCATGTCTTAGATCAGTGCTTCTCAAACAAATAAGTATGCAGGTCTCCTGGAGATCTTATTAAAACACAGTTTTTAAGTTGAATAAAAGGGGAGGAGCCCAGGACCCTGCAGTTTTACCAGCTCCTACGTGATGCCAGTGTTGATGGTCCGGTGATCATGCTTTAAGCAACACGGTTTTGCTTGTCTATCATTTGATATTGAAATGGTGCATTTTCTTATGTCTTCCTAACAGACTATATGCTTCTTGAAAGCAAGTCTCCTTTTGCTTCTCTCTGTCCCTGGCAGGCAGGGCATGTGCTTCATAAGGATTTAGTGCAGGAATAAACGGGTGTACAAATGCATCATTCTCCGTCCTGTGACAACGCTTCACAGGTCCTGAGCATCTGGAAGGAAGGAATGAATGAATGAGTAGATGGATGTGTGCATCCTGGATGCAAATCAGCAGACGGGAGAGTGATCAATCTGAAACTATTGCTTAATTTCCCTAGAGTTGGGGCAGAAGGAGGGGAGGAAGTGAAAGGAAAGGAACAGTCTGACAGCTTAGGATGGGGCCTCACAGAGAGCTGTCAAGTTAACATTGGAAACACAGCAGGGCCACGGTGCTCGCTCCCGAGGGCGGAATGCTTTAGCTTAGTGTCATAGCAAAGGATTATGGAAGCGATAAGCCACTTGTGGACTCTGCACAAGGCTTGTCTCAATATGCGTTCCTCTTTTTTTGTGCTCCACTCTCCATATTTTTTTAAATGGACACATGCAGAGAGACACACATGCGTACTCCCCCGCCACCCCGGGTGAAAGCCTTAGGTTTGAGTTCTTATTTGCCTTTGAACACTAAATTGCCAGAGCCTAGGGAAATTTGGGGCAGCGTTTCAGATTGTGCTAGAAATGATATGACACCTGAAGCAATCTCCAGAGAAAGGTAGGCATCTCAGAGGGGAGTGAGCTTTCGGCCACTCCTGATTTGCTAGAAGCAAAAATACAGTGTTCTTCCTTGGTCTCATCTTTCAGGCATTGCCTTCATTAAGCTTTAGCTTTAGCCTTCCAGACTGAAAAACTGAGGAAAGAAATTGGGGCAAAGAAGGAAAAACTCTTGCTCACTTATTTTTCAGATGCTTATGTTGTCCTGTTTCCTGGTCACTCAGATGAACACAGCCCTGTTTGTGTAGCACAAGTTTGTAGAACTGTACCCTTTGGCCAGCAGAGTTGCCTCAGATTACATACGGACAGTGTTTGTTGAGCATCTATTATGGGCTAAGTGTATATATCTATATTATTTGCACTGCACTGAGTCCTCACACAGAAAGAAATACTGTTTCTTCTCTTCTATAGATGAGGGCGCGGGTTCCGATGGGTTGAGTAACTCACTCAAGGTCACAGTGAGGTGTGACTCTGCGGCTGAGTTCACACAGCCAGTCAATTAGGGCATGACTTAGATCTTCTCATTGCGAATCACTATGCATTCGAAAGGCAGTCACATTGGTCTGCCTTTCAATCTTTGGGTAGAAGCCAGGCATAGAAAGTTTCAGCCTAGGAGCATTTTGGGGCCAGGGTGAAAGCAATGAAGAAATGAGAGTTTAGAGGGAGCTATCTTAAACCATTTGCTTTTCATCCTTAATAGTTTTAGCAAATACAATAAGCATCCAGTGCACAAGAAGCAGCATTTGCATTAGTAAGTCAGAAATATGCACGATTAAAGATGAAATCACTGTTCCCTAATGTAGTCTGGGCTCATCTTAAAATAAAGCCAGTGATTGAATGCCGGATACTCAGATACCTGTGAGACTTAGAGCCAGGTCCTCAATCTCTTTGTATTTTAGCAGCTTATGTATCCAAATTTTGTAGCAGTGAATTCCAAAGGAGTGCTCACATGCATTAATTTCTCTGGCATTTCAAGGTGTTTAACAATTGTACCATACCTGGAGGCTGGGAATAAGGTATTTCTTATTTGTGACCTGGTTTAAATAGAGAGTTCATTAAGTAGGGATCTTGCTACAATCTCCGGTCTGTGAATTCTGTTACAGAGCTCTCATATAAATAGCAGCATTTTCACACATCTGTGGCATAGTGATAACTGACATGCTCTGTGGTGATGTTTACAGCCCCGTTAAGATCCTAAAAGCGCCTCTAAATCATCAAAGGAAAATTAAATTATGTTGAGCATAGTTTTATTATTCAGGGCATCTTATTAAATTCAGACTCCAGAAAGGATGACACGTATATAGGTTATGCATTAAACTGAGCGAGCATCCAGAAGCCCCCACCACTCCCAGCCTCGTCCCCCTCCTCTGATCTTGAGAAACAACAGCTCTTTGAGCCCCCCAGCATTCCAAAAAAGCTCCCAGAGAATTCTGGGGAAAACCGATTATTGTCCCAACCAGTGATCGTTTCTTAGTTGAGATTTTCATCTTTTTCCTATAACTGTGGAGTGATCGGAATACAATCGAGGGTCCCTCCAATGGGATGGTGGTGGGTCTCTCAGGCAGAGAAGCAAGTATTGCACAGTTACGTGCAACATCAGAATAGTAATGGGGTTTCCGGTCACGCCGTACACAAATGCCGTGCATGTGCCTTAGCGAGCGACACTCAGACCATGGATATTGAGAGAGCAGAGGAGTCACCTTGAGAAAGATGTGAAATGCTTAAGTGACTGTAAATTAGCTCCATGGCAAACAAGGCTGGGGAATATGAAATTCTGCCTTGGATGAGTCACAGGCGGCCTCAGACTCTGCTCCAGCGACGCGCGTCTGCCTTGTTGATGTTTCCTCCAGTTGGACTTGTCCTTTTCTTACATGACAATGGACAAGAGTTTTCTTCCTTTTCTCTTCCTCTGTGCCCCCTGCCATTCCCCCTACAACCGCAGACCTTCCGCGGCCTCTCCCAGGCCACTCTTGTCTGGTCGTCCCAGGTCCTGGACAGTTAAGAGGTGACGGCAGAGGGGCTGGGAGGGTACAGGGGACCCCCGGACCGCCACCCTCTATCCCAGTCCCACCTTGCACCTGAGCCCCTCAGGTGTGATAAAGCCCTTGCGATGCCTACCTGGTGCCCAGCACCCGATCAGCAACCGGTGAATGCTGTTGAATGACTGAATGAAAGCAAATGACCTCAGCAAATCGTGGTTTCCCTTCTCTCTCCTCTTCGGCTTTTTTCCTTTGGCAGTTGCCAACTGGGACAAAAAGGAACAGGCACATTCTCTCCCTGCTGATATGGAACCAAGGGTCACTCCCCGTGAGGTATCCCCCTCTCCCCCACTCTCATTGGGCATTGTGTTGTTCAGGTGAGGATCAGGCAGGAGAGCAATGACGGAAGAACCCTTACAAAATCCCTGGTCTGCACTCTCTTCCACAGGCTGTTCCCTTGTTATTCTGCCTGGTGCCTCCTCACCCCACTCCTGAATGTCAACACCTGTACCTGCTTCCCTTCCCTGGAATACACACCAGCCCTCCCGCCCCTCCACTAGCCCCCCGACCACCCCTAGTGTCCCTGGCGTGGGAAGCAGAGACTACATTAAAAGCCTGATGAAATACAATGCAGGAAGCATTTTTAGAGACTCCATCAGGGGTCAGGTCTTAAAAGCTCTTGAAATCAAGTCTGACAATCCCCAGAAAAGAGATAATGATAACAGATTTCTAAGACACCAAGCTGGGAGACAGGCCGAAGCTGTGTTTTTCTGCCTTCGGGGTAGATATTCTCCCACACGCTCCCAACCCATGCCTAGGTTCGGGGTCTTGTGTGCTGGCCCCCCAAGTGAGTTATGGGGAGTGGGGTGGGGCGGGAGGCTAAGAGGGCTGTGTGGTCACAGCTCCCTGCAGTGGGGCTTTCTCCAAGGCTGTGATTTTCATGTCAGGCACTGGATGGACAACAAGCCAGAAAGAAACAACTCGAGCTGTCTCTGCCCGTGACTTGATGTAGGAAGTAAACGCCATTGCACAGCAAGGGCAGCCTGAGCCGTCGGCCAGGGCGGCCATTCATTCCTTGCAGATGCACACAGCTGGGGTGGTCAATGGGGAACTGGTTCGGTGTTGAAGAGGGACTGTGGTGGACCCATCCACCAGCCTGTTGGATGCCATCCAGCCTGCCTGCATCCTTGTGGCGGCTGAGCTTAGGTGTGGATAGAACATTAGCCGTCTTTTTGAGGGAAGCCGATTTGCACCTCCATCTGTCTTTCAATCAACGATGCAGGTGGAAACCTAGAAACTACCTGGACAATTTGTAGAATAGGGGGAGAAAGCTGACATGCTGGATGACAGAGTCAAAATGTGAAAAAGAACTTCCCAGTCTGGGTTACTGAATGAAAACCAAGGAGGCTAATTTGAATAGGGTCATGGGCAAAAGTCCAACCTTAGTGGTCTTTTTTTTTTTTTCATTGCACAAAGCTCAGTATCAAGGAGATATGAATTAGTTCATATGACTCTTGGTCGATTGCGTAAACTATAGAGGGTCTGGGCTCCAAGGATTAGAGAAGGCAAGAGGGAAGGAGAAGAAAAGGAAAATTTCAGACCCACCAATTTGGTAGGATGACTAGAGAGGTCCCAGCTAATCTCACTAGTTGAGTGTAATTCATTCTCAGTACAGAGAGAGTACTTACAGCTTCAAATGAACTCTTATAGTCCAAAAGATAGATGGTATTGGCCATCATGGAGCGAAGGCTGCGCCCAGGAGCCCAGGATTGGTGTCAGGCCGCCCCCAAAGACCTTGGCCACCTTCAGGCTGTGTCCTGATGTCTCAGCTGACTAGGGAGGGGATTTATTTATATCGTACAAAAGCTGACCACCTCCAGAGGACACGTGTTAGGCCATGTCCCTTACAAGTTCTGTGGATGTGGCAGGTGCCCGTCCAGAGCATCCCCTTCCTGACCTAGATACATTGGCAATTATCTCTGCTTTTTTCCCTAGGTATGTGCAACTGACCAGCTACTGCGATTATAAAGACTACAGGGAAACTATATTGAGCAAACCGATGCTGTTCTTTGTTAATGTACAGACCAAAAAAGACACCTCAAAAGGTAGGTCTATAAATATTATGGGTTTGATGCTGGCTCCTGGGGCTGTGGACTGCAGCATGCTAATGAGGTAGGAGTTGTTCATGGAGTAGGCAGGGGAGACGTCAGCTGGTGACAAGGCTGGGGGCGAGGAGCCTGGTGCGTTAGACCATCTGAAGCACAGTGCAAGCCTGCAGAACCTCTAAATGATCCTAGGGCAGAAGCCATCTGTCTCTGGGCTTTTGTCTTGTACTTCCTGTCCAGGCAGGAAGTGCTGTCGCGCTCTGAGTCTACAGAAATGGCTGGAACACTGCTGAGGATATATAATACTGTGTGCCACGGTCCAGACACTCGCCATGTGTGAGGCATACGCTTGTGTCATTGATTGACGCAACAGCCCTATGCGCCTTTCATCCAGATGGGAACATTTTTGAGCATGAAAGTAGGTACTGTTAATAATTATGCTAGGACTCAGGTATAAACTAGCGCTCACCCAGGGAAACTAGGATGCACAGTCATCTTACCTAAGAGGTGCTGAGAGCCATTTAATAAATTAAAAAAAAAAACTAAGATAAAGAAATAGCCGTTGTAGAGGCTTTTATGTTTCGTGCTACGGCCTTCAGATTTCAACTGGAGAGATATCTCTTCATTGTTTCTTCCAAGAAATCAGATTTACTGATAATAACTCTATTAACTCCAGTTCCGATAGAAGAATATCTCCATCTTCCTTGCTTCCTGCACAGTGTTAATGTGGGGAAAGTCATGGGCATAATACTCTGTGATAGAGGCAGAATTTCTTAATTCTACTTCTCAACTGCATTCCTAAAATGAGCCCAAGGTAATAAGAAATATGTACAAAATCCAAATAGACTTTCTCAAACATTTATTCCCATTCAGATTTGGGGAACTGATTCTCTGTTCATTTCATTCAGAGTCATTCAGATTCTCTGCTCACTTGGTAATTCAGTTACAATGCTCTCGGCAGGAGGGGCTGGGAACAGAACACGAGGTAGCAAGCTGCTCTTGTTAGAGCATCTGAGCCCCTGATGTTATTTGGCTTGATGATGACCAGAAAGCTGGAGTGTTCTCTGGGAATGTAATTCACAGACGTATTGAGTATACCTCCTGCGTTGATCTCTCAAAAGGAATCTTAAGAAAGAATAAGAGACCTCTCCAGTTTTGCATTGTAATGAAAGTGCAGGAGGTAGTGCAGGAGGTGTTTGTGGATTTGCGGGTGGCCTATAAAAGGTACACAGTTGTGTGACAACTATCCTGGAAGGAGGTACAGAAACCCAGTGCTGTGAGATTGTGAGGAAAGCCGTGAAAAAAAGAGCTTCTATGATACAAAAGCTTAAGATGGTCAAGTTTAAATTAAGAAAGTTATAAGTAAGGTAACGTCTAATCTCGGTGCCAAACTGCACCTTTGGGCAAATTTGAAAAAGCCACTTGTAACTCAACACAATTTACTGATCCTTTCCAGAAGTTTGTCATAATAACTATACAAATAAACAATGTCTATGAATATGAACGGCACCTTCTAGAGTTGTGCAGTGTACAACCCGCCCAACCAGCCCAGCTGTTGAGTATGGGAGCCATTAGTAGCTAACGAACCTAAAGATGTTAGTTTGGTTTGTGTGAAAGTTAATTCAAGGTCTCAGATAACTTGCTTGTATTATTTATCTCCTATCTCAAAGAAGATATAAGGTAATTTAGATTTAAAGCGCCTCCCCCCAAATGGCAATTTGGGAGAAATGAAATAGGGGTAAAAGAAAATAAGATGGATAAAGTTAGTGCAAAAGTTAGCTCAAATTATATTCCTGAGGGATGTAAGACTCATTATTGATGGACCATAGGTTTGACTCCCAAAGCACATGCAAAATGTTCAGTTCTCAAAATCACATAATCACGCCTTTCACAGAGAGTGACAGTTTATGCTACTGTCTGTCTAGAAAACAACGCTGGACTAGTAAGGCCACGGAGCTTGATTCTGGGTACTGGAAAAGTTAAGAGATCGTTGGTTTATAATATTTCAAATTTCCTACTTAACAACTTTCTCTTTGCTTAGATGGTATAGAATTGGACAGAATTGGACAAAAGGAATTAAAAACAAAAGAAAGAAAGAAAAAAACCCAAGCCAAACCACCACCACCAACAACA
>NC_043703.1:68923208-68963883 GCF_006229205.1 Suricata suricatta | reverse complement strand
TTCTAATCGGCTTTCACAGTTGCCCAGAGCTTCCTTCACAATCTACAAGCTTCTCAGCAGTAACATTTCTAGAAATCTGGGTAGGCCTTTCAGTGAGGGTCTGAGGAAGCCGCAAAGGAGGCTGTAAATGAACAAAATCTCCAAATAGGGTGGGAGTCGCTGCTTCATCAAATGCTAAGAAATATGTTTTTGTCACATGTGTGCACTTGTATTTGAGTTCTGCCTCCTAATTCCTAGAAAGAACATACGCGTTTCTTGTGAACACAAGACACCCCAAGATAAGAAGACAGATAGAGCAAGGGATGGACATGGTCATTTCCTCCGTGATTGGAGAAAGCTACCGGCTTCAGGTAAGCTTTGGTCCATCTCATTCCAGGGCTGCTAACCACAAGGAAAGGGCTCTGTGCATTTCATGCAAGGCTGAGTCCCCAGAGCGTAATTAAAACCAGACACATACGTTTTCTATTGTTTCATTATCATCACGAATAAAATGAACTTGGTTTCTAGCAGCTGATTGGAAATGGGGTACTAATAAATGTCAATTTGACCAAGCAGTTCAAGGGCTTCAGATGGGGAGGATGTAAATGCAAAGGTCTGTTTTAAAAAGCAAAAGTCAACTGTTTAAAAACATCTGTCCAAATGAAAAAGGAAGAAGATATGTGATATTTTGGATATTTGGGCAGTTCAATAATATAATTCTATAATAATATACAATTCTGTAATATAACATTATAGCCATGACATTAATTAAATGCTTCTCTGTCTCTTTCAGTTTGATTTTCAAGAAGCAGTAAAAAATTTTTTCCCTCCAGGAAATGAGGTGGTTAATGGAGGAAATTTGAGCTTTGCGTATGAATTCAAAGCTGATGCATTATTTGATTTCTTCTATTGGTTTGGGCTCAGCAATTCTACTGTAAAGGTGGAAGGAAAAGTTCTGAATTTGTCAAGTACAAGTCCAGAAAAGAAGGAGACAATTAAATTATTTCTGGAAAAAATGAGTGAACCTTTAATCCGAAGAAGCAGTTTCTCTGACCGAAAATTCAGTGTAACTTCCAGAGGTACGTTAAAAATTCCCAAATACCTGAGGAAGATAGTTAAATAAAAGGGTAGAGTGATATCATGGGAGTGGACAATTCATTGAAAAAGAAAGGCTTCGGGGGCGCCTGGGTGGCTCACTTGCTTAATCGTTGAACTTTGGCCCAGGTCATGATCTCCTGGTTCATGGGTTCGAGCCCCCCATCAAGGCTCTGTGCTGACAGCTTCGAGCCTGGAGCATGCTTTGAAGTCTGTGTCTCCCTTTCTCTCTGCCCCTCCCCTGCTCATGCTCATGCTCTGTCTCTGTCTCTGTCTCTCAAAAAATAAACATTAAAAAAAAAAAAAAGAAAGAAAAAGGCCTCTTGATAAAAGGAAAATATCATATCATGGAATTCAGAACGTAAGAAGTGAGAAATGTTTACTACCAAGAAGAAATGCAGTGACTTTTCTTTTTAGGCTCCTTCAAGTTTTCTGACACGGCAGTTATAGTAGAATATAACTACATAGAATATAATGTTTAAATATATTGTTCATATAAAAATATATTACTAGTCATTTAAATATTAACAATAATTTAAATATCGTGAAGGAATGATGCTTTCCTGACATGCATATTCAAGGCCACAGAATGTCAACAACCAGTGGCCCCGGGGCGGGGGCAGGGAGGACACACGGCCGCCATATCTATCTTTAAAAATTTTTGAAAGTGTTTGTAAGACTACAAAAGAATAACTTTGGAGAAGGCTTCACCTAACAGACTTGACTTTAGATCCTAATATCCAGTATTTCCGGCTCAGGAGCTGGTGAGAGTGGTCAGTCTGGCTGTGGCCAAGGCAGATGACATGAGTCGGGGGTTGCCTGGCTTTGTCTTCTGCTGAGCCCACTCTCTGGTCCCACGTGAGTTGGGGGCCCCCTACCCCCACCCCTCCAAGCAACTTCCTTGAACCAAGACTCTTGCTGCTAATTGCGAGAAGAAAGAACACAAACGCAAACAAAAAAAACACCAGTCTCTAGGAACCTGCAGTTTAAAAAAATATTCAGATGTAAAAAAACAAAGAGTCTCCACTAATTATATTTAATGAAGGTTGCTTTCTTCCAATGTTTATAGCAAAAATGCTTACTCCTAAGTATTTCTTATCCTGGAGATAGCGCCTCCCCTCCTGTGTGTGTGTGTGTGTGTGTGCGCACGCACACGCACTCTCTCTCACTCTCCTCCTCCTTCCTCTTTTCTTGCTTCCTCCTGCCCTGCTCTGTCTCTCTCTCTTCCTCCTCCCTTTCTCCTTCCCCACCTCTCTCTCTTTCCCTCTCTTTCTCCCCCTAACTCCCTCCCTCCTTCCCTCCATATTGCTTTAGCTTTCTCAGTCTGTGTGTTCCTTACAAAATCACTTCGTGCTTTGCTCCACTGCAGGCCTGTGGGGGATTATACACTGATTCTTTTGGGGAAGGAGTAACTTGCCCGGTGGTGGCTACAGTCCCAGGTGCCTGGTCTCTCCTATGACATCCCTCCAGCCCCACCCACTTGCCTTGCTGTTTCACATCCCTCACCCTCCGTGTGTGTCTCTCTGGGATGTCCATTGCCATCCAGGGGACACCAAGGGACTTGTGAAGTTGGGCAGTGCCTTCTTGCAAGTTGACTAGGAGTCAGGCCTGGGGCCCCTTCCAGGCCAGAGCAGTGGGGAAGGACTCTTTGAGCCCTGCCAGAGGCCTGAGCCATCATTATGCACTGCAGGTGGCACAGCAGGGATGGATGGTGAGTCCCCCTCCCCACCTCCCCCCTCTCCCAGCAGGCAGGTCAGGCCTGGCCACTACTGACTCTGCTCTGGTGAATCAGTCTAAGCTTTGTCCCCTTCTGCCCTTTGCAAAAACTGACCTCTGTCCTTGGTATCTATTGCCCAACTGTGGGCCTTTTGTCACAAGTGAGAAAATGTGCACTCTTGCCCTTGGAAAAGCCTATGGTCCACATCCTACTGGAAGACAAACAGCTATGAAAAACCACTTAGAGTTAGGAGTTTTTCTGAGGAAGTCAAGGTTCTCTGCTACTTACTGAAATGGTTACTTTGTGTGCTGTATGAGTTTTAAGGCTGTTCTTTTTCCAGCAATGATGATCCTGTGGCTTGTTACTTTTCTCAGGTTCGATAGACGAAGTTTTCAACTGCAATCTGTCGCCCAGATCATCTCTGACGGAGGCTCTTTTGGCAGAATTGCCATTTCCAAGTGTTCTGGAATCTGAAGAGACCCCCAACCAATTTGTCTGATTGGACTGAACACTCGGTGGTCACTGCTTCTGCCAGGCTGTCACCAAGACAGAAGGCTGGGGTTGGGGGGGGGAGACAAGAGGTGTCGGGAGGCGGGCACTCCCACCTGCTTGTCGATCAGGTGCTCCCACGGGAGGCTCCTGTCTTCCATTCCCCTGGGGGTGCCCTGGCAGGCCTGAGGCAGCTGACTCCAGGAAGGGAGGGCCTTGGCCCGGTGGCCTGGGGTGGCGGACGGGTGTCCTCTCCTTTGAACACTTCTCCAGAGAGGCAGCAGGGGCGGCAGGGTCCTGCCACCCTGAGTGCTTTGCTTAGAACCCCTGCCTCTTGGGAGCTCCCCCTGCAGCCGTTGAGGGGCCAGTCTGACCTGAGTGTTGACTGTGGGTACTGCACCAGTCAGCCGTTCTCTGCTCAGGAGCTCCTCCTCGTCTGAACCCAAACCCAGCAAGTGGGTGGTGAGCCGTGCTCTTTTCTTACAGATGTGGCTGGACAAAAAGCCTAGGACACCTTTCGCTGGAAGATAAGGGTGTTTCCCATCCCTAGGAGAAGGGTCACTAGAAGCCTGGCCAGGTTGAGAGGACAGGAACCTGCTACCCATTGCCTGAACTTTGAGCTCCCTTGGCCTCTCCCTCATCAGAGTGGCCTGTGTAGACAGAGGCCAGGTGACCCGGTACCCAGTAGTGACCGGGGAAGGATAACGTACTTGGCAGTGTCCTCTACTGAAAGTGCATTATGTCATTTGGGTATTTTAAATAAGCTTTTAGCAATCTTAACACTAAAAGCAAAAAAGAAGGGAGCTGTAACATTACCATAATACATGGTTACATCAGTGCATTTTTCATCTCATAGCTACAGTGGAGTTCTTCAAAAAGAGAAAAGAATCTTATTTACATATAAAACCTGCATGAGTGGATCGCTACGTATGCTTATAATGAGGAAGATTTATGGGCCCTTAGTATAGTTTTTCTATTCTTTTTAAACAACTTCCTGTACTATATGTTTTGATAGCACCACTGATCATCCCTTCATTTATATTTGATATGTTGGGTACTCTATTTGTGCAATTAAAACTTTTCTTTGCATTCAACATGGGAGCGATTACATTTGTGACCAAGTGTGTATGTGTGATCTCTCCATCATGCTTTCCAGGTGGTAGATTTGCCTTGTAACTTACCAAATCATGGTAAGAATTGTGGTTCTCACAACTACTTTCTCAAGATGAGCTTTTTGAGGAACAGATCTAGGAAGTATCTAGAGAAAAGAAACCGAATTTGATAAGCGATCTTTCAGAAAAGAAAAAAATTGTTCCTTAATAACAGAAGAGGCTAAATATTTGTTACTCAGCCTAGTACAGGATGAAGAGTGTTCACAGTAAAATAAGTGTCAGTGCAAACAAACCTTTAGGCAGATATCAAATATTAAATGTTTCCCAAAGGAAATAGAAACTCTATTCACAAAAATTGACAAAGATTTTTTTAAGTAGCCAAATTGAGAAAAACCATCCATAGTCACTCCAAGAATGGACTAAAACTCTGGAAGTTTTCTTTTATAATTAAAGACTTTTTTCATTGAGTTAAAAGCAGTTTTTATTGGATGCATTCACTCATTCAGTATTCACTTGGCAAACTTTTATGAACTGTTTCTAATGGAATAGGCACTGTGCTAATGTATTTATTAGCAAGGGTCACAACAAAGTAATGTTGGGCAATCCTTAAATTGGTGAAAAGTGTATTGGAACAGATCTTTCTGGGCAAAAGAGGCTTCAATCCGGGTATAAATGCAGCCTAATTCAGATATTTTAACAGTTTAAAATCAACCCTAATCTATAGGAAAACAATGATCGAAGCAATTCATCCATTCATTCAGTTCATCCATTCATTCAGCTCACCCATTCATTCGATCCGTGCGTGCACCAAACATAATTGAGTGCCTGCTCTGGGCAGCGCACTGAGGTGGGTGCTGGTTATAAAGGACAGCCCTTGCTTTCAGGGAGCATCCAGTCTTATAAAAGAAGACAGGTGTGTGGGGCACCTGGGTGGCTCAGTTAAGTATCCAACTTCAGCTCAGGTCATGATCTAGTGGTCTGTGAGTTCAAGCCCTACATCAGGCTCTGTGCTGACACCTGGCATGAAGCTGCTTTGGATTCTGTGTCTCCCTCTTTCTGCCCCTCCCCTGCTGGCCCTCTCTCAAAAATAAAATCAAAAGCATTAAAAAATGTTAAAAAGACAAGTGTGCAAGCTAAGAAGAACAATAAAATGAGTGCTATGAGAGAATTTCAAGAAAGGGAATATCTAAAACATTTAGGATCCAGTTTCCGAGGTAAAATTAATGACATAAAACTGTAAAATCTAGTTTTAAAATAAATATGAGGATTGATTTTCCAAGTGATTGATTTATTGAAGCTCTCAGTACTAGAGTCACCTTGGAGGCTATTAATTTATTGCAACAAGAATGCAAATCCAGACATTATCTACAGAAGGAGGGAGGTTTTTTTTCTCATTACCTCATGGTTATAGTTTGATTTTTGGCTAAAGGATAACATTGCCCAACTTGATTGCCTACCTTAATTATCCGCTCAAATGTGAATGTCTTTTTACTGTTTCAAATCCCCAATCTATCTTCAAAGAGCCAAGCTATGCCCCTATTTAAGAAATTCAAAAGAATATTGCATCTAGTTCTGAAGGGAGTTTCTAAAGAATTTCAAAAATGCTTTAAGCAATGGCAGTGTCATTAGAATAAATTATTGCTTTGAAGAAGAGAACATTCATTTGGATGGGTAAATGCTGGTATAACAAATTTAAAAGGAGTGTTCACACTTGATATTCACTACTTGAATACACTTGAAAGAACTGACAGTGTGAAGCATTAGTAATTACCCAATGGCTGGCCTGGCCCACTTAACCTCTCAAGAGTTCAGAGAAGAGGAAAACACAAGAATCAGGGAGGGCAGAGCTGACCCAGGAGGGAGGGGATGTCCATGCTGGGTTGACAAGGTTTTGATGGAATCAACAGTCGGAACCTGCTGCTGTGGCTCTATGCGAATACAGTGTCAGTAAGTTTGATGAGTGGCACATTAGAAGCAGAGCTTAGAATCTGCTTCATTAGGTTGGACTGTCCTAATAACACCAAGAATATTCTAGAATTTTCTGGATCAATAAAAAGATAGCAATACAATGATAGCAATCATTCTCGACTGCTTAACAAGAACCCCTCTGAGTGACAGATGAATTGGGTAGACTGCAAAAAGATCGAGGTCCGTGACAGCTAATTTTATGTGTCAGTTTGGCTGGGCCATGGTGTCCAGATATTTGGTCTCAACATTATTCTGGATATTTCTATGAGAGTAGTTTTGATGAGACTAACATTTAAATCGGTAGACTTTAAGTAGAGCAGAATGCCCTCTACAATGTCAGTGGACCTCTACCATCAGTTGAAGGCGTGACAGGAACAAAAGACTGACCTCCCTTGAGCAAGAGCGGGGTCTGCACAGGTGACCTTCAAACTTGAATGGCAACTTTGGCTCTGCCTTGGATCTCCCACCTGCCAGCTTCCTTTGCAGATTTTGGACTTGTTAGCTGCACATCTCTGGGAGCCAATTCCTTAAAATAAATCTCTTTATCCACGTGTGCACACACACATGCATGCGCGCACACATACACACACACACACACACACACACACACACACACTCTATTGGATTTTTTCTTTTGAGAACCCTGAATGATATAGCCTCCATCACAGACATCGAGAAAATGTTTTATGAATTAATGGATCAGCTAAAACAAAGGAAAAAAAGCAATATTCTTTTTTTCAGTTTATTTATTTATTTTGAGAGAGAGAGAGAGAGGGAGAGCGTACAAGTAAAGGAGGGGCAGAGAGAGAGAGAATCCCACGTAGGCTGTCAGTGCAGAGCCCAACCTGGGGCTCAAACTCATGAACCCGTGAGATCATGACCTGAGCTGAAATTGAGAGTAAAACACTTAACCCACTGAGCTACCCAGGCACTCCAGTTCCTTCCTTCCTTCCTTCCTTCCTTCCTTCCTTCCTTCCTTCCTCCCTCCCTTTCTTTCTTTCTTTTTCTTTCTTTCTTTCTTTCCTTGCACATGAAGACACTTGACGAAAAGCATTACACATCGCATAATAGAAAGACTTTTGCCCAAATACATCAGCCAGAGAAGAGACTTCACTCAGTATATCCATATCCAAAGTACTTGGGTAACACTGGAGATCATCTGTGACCTTTCCCAGGGTTTTGGAAGCAGCCCCCTGGCAAGTCGTTTCACATCCTTTGTGGGCTTGCTCTTTCAATTCTCCCATCAACCATTTCCCATCGTCCCTCTTATTCTGTCATATTTCCCACAGCAGAGCTTCTCCAACTTGAAAGTGCCTAAGAATCTCTTGGAGGTCTGGTTAAGTTGCAGACTGATTCAGTAGGTCTGCATTTTTTTTATTTTCTTTTTTTTAAGTTTATTTATTTATTTTGAGAGAGAGAGCGAGAGAGGGGGCATGTGCACAGGCATACACTGATGCTTGGAGGGGTGGGGAGGGGGGGAAAGGCAGAGAGAGAGGGAGAGAATCCCAAGCAGTCTTCATGCTCTGAGCAAGGAGCCAAACTCAGAACTCCATCTCACAAGCCCGTGAGATCATGACCTGAACCGAAATCAAGAGTCAGAAGCTTAACTGACAGAGCCCCCTGGGCGCCCTGGTCTGCACTTCTAACCATCTCCTGGATGACACAGTCTGCTGGGTTTAGGACTCGGCTCTAGATCTGCCCATCTCAGACTTTATGAATCATCTGGGATCTTGTTAGAAAAGCAGAATCTCCAGCCCCACCCGACTTACTCAGAATCTGGGTTCTCTCTCTCTCTCTGCCCAGCTGTTGGGTGGGCTCGTTTAGTCTGAGGAGGAGTACACCCATCTTCTCCAGGTCTGAGCCCCGTCTGCTCTCTCCACGAGGCAGGCTCCATCTCCTTCCTACTTCTTACCCACCGCCCATGAACTTGGTCTCTCGTTGGAGTATTGAGTCTCTGTCTGACACACTCCCTCCCCTCTAACTGGAGACCTTCTTCTCCTTCCTAGCCCAAAGCTGGCGTTCGATACTGGCTGTGCCCTCCCTCTACCACCCACCCGTTTGTCTGCTACTTTACATCATGTTCCCTGTGTGTGTGTGTGTGTGTGTGTGTGTGTGCGCGCACGGAAGAAAATTCATTATAATAATTTAAATTGGAAACAACTATTTAACATTTACCCCATTCAATACAACTACTCTCTATTGTTTTAGATCAATTTGATGCTCTGTAAAAGGCATGTTTGTAACCTGGATATCTTAACTGCTGAATGATAAATTTATTGGTAGGTGATATAGATAATCTTGCTTCTTTCTCCCCTGGAAAAAGAGGTCAGGATTTATGTAAACTTCTGACCTGATCTCTTCACCCTGTTGCTTTAACTTAACTCCAGTTAATTCTTCTCATGCTCGGGGGAAGCCCAAGCACAGCCCTTGCTTTCTTTTTCTTTTAAATTTTTAAAAAATGTTTATTTTTGAGAGAGAGGAAGACAGAGACAGAGCAAAAGCGGAGGAGGAGCGGAGAGAGGAGGCACGGAATCCCAAGCAGGTTCCAGGCTTCCAGCTGTCAGCACCGAGCCCCACGTGAGGCCTGAACTCACAAATCCAGAGATCATGATCCGAGCCAAAGTCAGACGTTTAACTGACTGAGCCACCAGGCGTCCCAGCCCTTGCTTTTAAGGAGCATCCAGTTTTATAAAAGACAAGCTAAGAAGAAGAATAAATTAATAATGGAAAACTGTAAAATACCTGCAGGGCCTGGTGCTCCAGTGTCACTTAGCTCTCCCTTCACTCTTTCAATGTGACAATCCCAAGCTGTCCCTTACTTCCAGGGCCCTTCCTCCCCCTTGCGGCAGCTCTCCATCTCCCCCGGAGCTGGGAGCCCCGCTCAGGCATTCTGTTCTAGGACCAGCTCCCCAAGCTCCCATGATATCCAGGGCATTGCCCCTTAATGTCCTCACTCAGCTCATTTTCAGTGCCCAATCTGTGTTTGCGGGGGGAAAGAGTACAAGGGGAAGAAAAATCAACGAAAATCATTGAAAGGGGTTACCTCAAGCAACCTGAATTCAGAGGCCAGGAATAGTGCTATACTGCTCGCGATAAAATGGACTTGTACCAAAAATCCATTCTGAAGCAGACATGCAAGACCATAAAAAGAATGAAGCTCAGAATAGCAGTAAGACAAAAGAGCAATACCTTAGGTTTATGCAGCTTTATAATTTATAAATTATTGTTGGAGTTATTCATCTTTACAAGCCAGTGAGGTACGTATTGGTATATTCATTTTACAGATCAACTGAGGCTCAGAGAAGTATCTGCTAGATTCCAAGGATCCCCAGGTAGAAAGTACAAAGATTTCTTCCAGCTCCCGATTCGGTGCGTAGGCCACAATTTCACAGCTTGCCTGAGACGAGACAAATGTAAGATATTAATACTTATGTGCTTTCAAAATTCTATAGACTCACTGCTCTGTTTAAAAAAAATATTTTTCTTAAATTATACTATGCTAATTAACTCTGCCATTTTCAGACAGTAATCAGTTATTGGGTGTTATTTTCTTAATTTAGATGCCACTACTAAATCCCAATTTAGACTCATTCTTTTTAATAACACCGACAAAACTCTATACCTTCTATGAGTTCCACCACCATTCATTGCTGTTAAATTTGAAAGTGTAAGATGCATTATATGCAGGGGAATCCTCTCGGAAATTCTACTTGAGTTCTTGATTTTTAAGCAATATCTTGCCTACACACTTGGGATGCTTACTTTGATGCCTAGTCTGTGTCCTTTGATAATCTCCCCTTTTGTAGACAGCAGGGTCAAACTGAGGTCTGACTTTTGAATAACCCCTTTGCAGAGAAGGAATTGTTGTAAATTACCTTCTAAATATGTTGCCAGAAGTCTCCAATGTGTACTTCCTATCTTTTCTTTGCACCCAGGTGGCTAATAGCTATGTCCTAGCCTGGAGGCATTCAATTTTACTAAGCCCCTACTATGTGTCAAATTACCAAGGTAGTTGCCAAGAATAGAAGACAAGAGACCATCCACATTCTGGGAAAACTGGGGGGTGAGAGAAACAGTTTGTTCTTGTGGGGATAGAAGGATAATTAAATTGACAATCACAAAACAGGAAGGTTTGTGCCAGGAACCCTGGGGAGAAGGATGTGCTCTCATCCCTGCCCACTTGTTTCCTACTTAATGCAAATCAATAGCACCTTTGCCCACAGTCACTTAATTGAAAGTTATGCACAGATAAAAATTTGCAATTGGGGCGCCTGGGAGGCTCAGTGGCTTGAGCCTCCTCGGACTTTGACTCAGGTCACGATCTCTCAGTTCGTGGGTTCCAGCCCCGTGTTGGGCTCTGTGCTGACAGCTCAGAGCCTGGAGCCTGCTTTGGATTCTGTGTCTCCCTCTCTCTCTGCCCCTCCCCTGCTCATATCCTATCTCTCAGAAACAAATTTTAGAAAACATTAAAAACCTAAAAGAAAATCTGCAGTTGAAAATCTGAGAATACTATCTTCTCTTCAACCTACTCCTCTTTTTGCTCCTATCGCCAAATATGCAAGACAATGCTCAGGAAAGCTCATTGCAAGAACTATACAAACACACAAAAGTAAGTATCCATATTACTGGGAACACGTCTCTGCTTTCCACACCCTGTGCCCCACCCAGTCTGCCTGATTAAGAGCCCTTGGCCTCCCTCCGGCACTTGGCGGCCCCCAGCTGAGCTGCAGCAAGCGACCCACGTCTCCATGGCGACGCGTCACAAAGCAGCCTCGCACCGCCCACACCACCCAGTCCAGCTGGCTCAGAGGGCACCGCGGTGGCCTCTCTCGTGGAGGAATGGCACAGCCTGGGCGGGAGGCTGCGTGCCCCTTTCGAGGTCACAGGATTCAGCCAAGTAAGGCTGCGGACTCTGCCGGCAGGCGGGGGCGAGACTTTTTCCTGGGAAAAGAGTACACCAGAGCAGAGGCTGCTTTGGTCTGCAGGGCTGTTTGCCCCCCTCTTATGGGTGGGACTCAATTCATGGAGAGCCTGGGAGTCAGATATGTTCATGACCTTGCCCATGGTCACATTTCTGCCCAACCTCTCCCTAAACCTCTCAGGTGCTTTTCAGATACCCCCCCTCCCCCGAAGTGCCTCGCAAGAGACAGGAAAAGGGGGGGATGGTGCCTTTCCAGGATAACGAAGTCAAAGACAAAGAATGTACAGAGAGGTCAGACGCTCTGAAGACAGCAGATCTAGCGGGAGACCTGACCCCGGCGCAGGGTCTGGGGAACAGCCCAGAAAGTGAGGAGGTGCCCAACGCAGGGAAACGACCCACAGGTGGATGTGCAGAGGCGGCATAACCCCTAGGAGGTTGTGCTGCGCTGCGAGGCATTTAGCAGCCACTTGTGCATAACCTTTGCTGATTTTTCTTTCAAAGTGATTCAGCACCAAACGAGGTAGAGCTTTTAATGCTAATTGTGCATGCAAATACAGCAGGTTTACAAAGTCAGTTTTCTGCCTTGGTGGAGGGAGAGCCACTCTAGCTGCGATGCTGGGGTTATGATTACCCTGTGCTCCGCTCCATCCTGGCCTTTCCCCTGGCAATAATAACCCGCCGCAGCCACCGAGCTGGGTAATTGTGGCTCCGTGGTGGCTTGAGAGCCTGGGAACGGTTGAACTGCACGTTCCCTAGAATTGTAGACCCACCAGAATGAATAAAATGCATATTTTCATTACATTCCACTCTTCCCTCTGTAAATGAAGGGTAGAAAATGAAAATACCTAATCTGTAAAAATATATTGAAAACATTGTTTCTATATGATGACAAGGCAAAAAAAAAAAAAAAAGACAGGAGGGAGAAGCTTATCCCAAGGATTCCCCCACTGCACTCTTCTTGAATCTCCTCTCTTTCTAGCTACTCCTTTTGGTTTCTTTCACTGTCCTCTCCCCCTTCTAGTCTGGGGAAGGTGGGAGTCCTCCAAGATTCTATCCTCCTTGGTTCACGTCCTCTGTGTACTGGCTATGTCCTTCCAAGGGCTTCAAGTCTACAGAAATGTGCCAACAGCGCTCTAATTATACCTCTCATTCGGATGAGCCTCCTAATTTTCAAACCAAAGTATGCAATGTGTCTACCAGATAGTTCCGTTTTGGGTGTCACTGAAGGGCCTCGCTCCAACATGAAGAAAATTCCAGTCCTTGTCCACTAGCCTTTGCAAGCTCAGTCATGTCGGTGCCAGATGCTTCAGGGTACAAGGGAGGACAGCTTTGCTGACACCTCAATTTAATCACCAGGACTCACTGATTCTTCCCTCCCCCCCAAGTTCCCCTTCCCATGGGTGAGTTTGATTCTTCACATCCAGTCTTGGGGCTCTAATAGGCACTCTGTCACTCTATCTTCCATTGCTGGAAGTGTCACTCTCCAAAAGGTGGGGGACTGATGTGTCACACTGGCTAGGTTTGGTCCAAAAATAAGTCGAGAGGTTGACAATGACTACCACGGGCTACTTGCTGTTGAACGATTACTACATATGGGCTTGTAAGGGCTGTATCAGTTTGAAGAACGGCCATAAATAACTACGAACTGGTAGCTTGAAACCAGGAGATTTGTTCTGTCACATTCTGGAGGCTCAAAGCCCCAAATTAAACTGCGCTGGCCGCTCTGGGGCAGGATCCTTCCTTGCCTCTTGTATTTTCTGGGGGCTGTTGACATTCTTGACTTGTGGCCTCATCACTGCAGTGTGTGTGTCCACGGTCACATCGCTTCCTCTTCTGTGTTGAGTTTCCCTCTGCTTCCCATAAGGATGATGAAATTGCATTTGGAGTCCACTGATAATCCAGCATGATCTCATCTCAAGATCTTTAACTGCATCTGCAAAGGCCCTTCCTTCATCCTTATGCAGTTACCATTCACGGGTTCTGTGGGTTAGGACGGGGACATATCCTTTGGGTCCCGGTTCAGCCTGCTTTAAATGCTTGAAATCATCAGCCCCCTTCATCCTTCCAACAATAAGACACACTGAATGACCAGGTACTGTTCATACTTGCCCATCTCGCAGACTACTGTGAGGATAAACCAAGATTCCACATGTGGAGACACTTGTCAAGTGTAAAATAATATGCACATGTTCGTTACTATTTTATAATATTTTCAAAGCCTTGTAATCAATTTTCCTAATTGTGAATACCTCCAGGGGTGGTTGGGTCAAGGGGACAGCAAGGCAAACAAGGCCTCACTGGCCTGTCATTGGCTACTTATCTTGCTACACTCACGTCGGGCCACTTGCCAGGTCTCAGCCTTTTCACACCTCATGCTGGTTTCCCTGAAGAATGCTTCACTCCGTGTCTGCCTGTAATCCGTGTCAAAGTTCTGCTCGAAGTCCCTGCTCAGATGCCACCTATTCTAGGAAGTCCCTCCTGGATCCACCCTCTATGTCCCTTCTGTCATCCAACCAGAAAGCCTTGCACCTTCCCCGGGGCCCCCATGACACGGAGCATGGCACTGCATTACAAGTGCTCGATGGATATTTGCTCTCTCCTTTACCCACCTGTGAGTTCCCCAAGGCCAGGACTGGTCTCTAAGACCTAGGTCCTATGGTCTGCACGGCCCATGGAAGGGATTCAATGGAAGCGGTTCAAGACTTGACCGTAGAATGACCAGAAAAGGAGAGATGGTAGAAACAGGAAGACAGAATCCTGGGAGAGGCGCACACAGAGTTAGAAACACATTGAGACCCGTACCAAGAACAAGCATAAAAGAAAGCAGTGGCACGTGCTTGCAAACAGGTTTACAGAATATCTGGATTATCGATTTTTAAGTTACTGCCACCGTTAATGAAGAGGATTAATTCTAATAACACTTTCCTTCCAGGAGCTTTGTCAGTGGAAATAAAAGGCATAGACAGATCTGACCTAAAGACTTTTAGTAAGAAAAATCGTTAAACACAAAGAATTGAAGAAAGATGTCCTGGAAATGGAGTGTACATATCATCATTTTGGTCATCCAGGTGGGTTAGAATTAGGGGGGGGGGTCTGCTGGGTCTCAGGTCCTAGAGGGAGCCAGGCATGGCCTTCCTGTGGCCAATGCCTTCTGGAATAGGATCTTAGCAACAGAAGCTGCCAGCACCCAGCTGGTCCCCAGGAGGAAAGGCCACCAGCGGTGACACCCAGAGGCGTTCCTGGTTTGCCCATGTGATTGATTGGGAGATGTTACCCAGGCACAGTGTTGCCAGGGCTATTGAGGCCTGTTTGGGCTGACCAGGAAACTGGTCTGGCCTGGGTCAGTGATGTCGCTTCTCAGTGCAGAGGGTCCTTCCCCAGCCCCACAAGAGTCACACTCTGAGGTTCAAATCAGGTTAAACGGAGGTTTCTTTTAAGAGCAGCACTGCTTCCCAATTTCTTCCCACTTACTTGTCCATACTTGGAACTCCCTGAACAAAGAACATTTAATTCTGCAGTTGGAACAAAATGCTTTGAAACACAAAGTGACTCCCACTAAAGCTGCAGTGTCAGAGAATGATGTCATTTCTCGAAGTGTGGGATCAGGGGCACCAGGAGCGTGTGTAAACAGAGGCAGGAGTGTAGCCTGAGGTAGAGGGTGGGGGCGTCAGGGCTTTTGTGAGACTGGGGGAGCAGGGGAGTCTCAACCGGTGGCAGGGGAGTGGGAAACAGTCACGGAGGAGCAGACCCAGCTGCCTGGCTACCCCCAAAGGGCCTGTTAAATTAGAAACAAGACCTGCTTGGGAGATGGGAGATGAAGGGGGGAGATTCAGAGGCAGTAGAAATTAAATGTGCCCTCGGGACCCTATAGGCTAGGCAGTGCGTATAGATGGGGAGGCTATTTGGAAACTGAAGACATATTTGAGAAAAATAGAGCAATTGTATCTGGGATCCAGAGTGGGAAGATACACAGGCAGTTAGGCGGCTACTGGCCACCGATGGGGAAGCGCTGGACCCTGGACTGCAGTTTATTCAAATAAAGGGGACCCTTTCAACCCAGATTCTAGTGAAATACAACCAGGTTAATTGCCTCCATAAGAAGAAAGAAAATGACTGAGTTAAATTTAAAATCTTTATTCCCAAGAAATGTCATGGTATTTTATGTACAGTGGGAGACTGGGGCAGTTGAAGTCTGTTGTTGCTGGCGTGTGCCTGATAGTTCATCCTCTGACCTCATTTCCTGGATCCAGCCAGTGGCATTTGCCGTGGGCCGTCCCTCCTGCCGGCCTCCTGGAAAGCCCTCCTTCCTGTGGCCCCTGGTGCCCCTCTGTTCTCACTGACTGCTCTTCTTGGCCTCTTCCCCAACCTCGTGATGTTGGCGTGCCCCAGGCCTTTGGGCTGGTCTCCCCCCGCGGCTCCTTCTCTCTTCGATTCCACCTGCTCTTGCAGATTTAAATATCATCTATGCTGCAAAATCCTGCACTGTCGTGGCAGAGAACGCATCAGGGTTGCCCCAGATGACACTGTTCAGTGACAGATAGATGAAAAGGACACTTTGTGAATTATGAGCCCATTTCTGTAAAACAAGATAGTGGAAACAAAAACTCACTATGTACATATAAATCTCTGTATCGTTGTATCAGCAGATGGAAAAGCATGGAAAGGACCCAGCACAATTGTTAACATGGGCTGGGAGGAGGGCTGAGGAGGAGGAGGGTGACAAGAAGCAGAGGGAGGAGGCAGCAAGGAAAAGGTGCCCAGGATAAAACCGGACACGTTAAACTATGAGCCCCTTTGTGCAAAATCATCTCATGTGCACATAGGTTTGTTTCTCTAATAGGATGCATGAGAATTTGGTCACTAAAGTCATAGTGGGCATCTTAAGGTAATAGAACCTCAAGCAAACTTTCTGTCTTATATTTTTATGCATTGCTTAAACTCTGTAAAATAGCAGAGTTTCCTCAAGAAAAACAATGGACCTACTTTTATTTAAGGAGGAACTCAACTCAATTGAGCTTCTCCTTTTTCCTAAAAGAGGCTACAAAGTGGACCTTTCTTCCTTTAGATGTTAAATTATAAGCCCCAATTTTTTTCTCTTGCAAAATTATTTTAATTATTAACACAACATATGATGGGAATATTCTGGCTTGCCACATTTCTAACTGTTTTGCCATCCTTTTGCCAGGCGAGGCCACCTGGGATTCCTACACCACCTGAGGACTGCCTTCACGCCCAGGACGGGGTCGGCGCTGGCTTTAATTCGGTAGGTCCCGATTCGTGTCAGGTTGATGAACACCACTTCATCTGCGTCCTATTCGTCAGAGTGCAAAACCAATAGAAAGCGTCATCAGAGAAGGCTTGGAGAAGTGCACTCAGGTAGAACCAGTTGCATGCCCACCGCTCCCCCAGGCGCCAGACAGGCCTCCCCACTTCAGACCGTACCCAGACCTCCTACAGGAAGACTAAGGGAAGAAATACATGGATCCTTCATAAAGTCACTGCGGGTCATGCTTCCCAGTAGAGCCAGGATATAGGTTACCAGAATTGTGCTGCTTAAACACGAGCATGCATTGAGTTCATTACCTGGCGTATAGGAGGCAGACCGTGACAATTCAATAACTGGATGAATGAAGAATTGTCAGAACTTCTGTCACCAGTACTGGTCTTGGAAGTTGGAAGGCCATCACCCCCTGACCCTTACCTTCACTCCTCCACTTACTGCTTCATAAATTGGCTTTAAGCGGCTCCATTTCCACCTGAATTGTGGGTGGTGGGGATTTCTGTCCATCAGCTGCCTCTTTAAACTCATTGGTGGGTGAGTGAGAGGGGGATCCGGAAAGCCTCGTTATGGTTCTTTCCATCAGGGGTGGGTGGGGCATCCGCATGGAGAAACTTCACCTGCCCGTGTGAATTGTTTCCAATAATGAGGGTCCCTTTCACCTTAAAAGTTCAAGTTGCTGAGAAGTCAAAGGGACTATGGGCAAGACCAGGGCGGAGGAGTCAGGCAGATGGGGGCTCTGACTTCTGCTCCCGCTCTACCCCTTGTTATCTCTGCTCCCTTCGGCAGGTAACAAGCTGTCTGTGGCTCCGTGGGATGGTTGGCAAAGTGGGAATGACGAGCCCTGCCTCAGGTGGTTTTTCCGATGACAGAATGAAGTGCTAGAACAGTGACCAGCATGGAAAAGCCACTCAAAATTTTTCATTAATTTTTCCCCCCAGCATAATATCTGTTAGACTTTCACAAACTACAGGGCTGCAAGGCTCCCGATAATCTGGGTTACTAGCCATCCCACTGAGCTACATCATGTCTGCTAACTGGGAGATTTATCATCTGACGGTAATGAGCATGCCAGCTTCCCAGGCAGTAACAGTTGTCTGAAGAAGAAACATTTGGGATAAGAGCCAAAACCAAATGGGTACTAATGGAGTCTAGGTCAGTGGTCTTCAAATTCGCGTATTCCTAAAGTTCACAGAAAAGTTGTCATCGTAACTTAAAATAATTGCAAAAGATAAAATGTATAGCCCGCCCTGGGCATTGACATTTTAAAATAAAACTATTAAGTCACTAAGAAATATAGCCAATGAGTAATCTAAACACCTTAGCAAACTGATACTTGCTATGATCTTTTAAAAAAATACACTAGACAGTTGACAATTTATTTCATTCCTTTTGCCTCTTGAATTTGGATTCCTCTCCACTTCCTCCATAGAAATTTACCCTGCTATAATATATTTTGTGTTTGAAAGCAATTTATTGATCACTCCATTATACTTCTTTGAAACTATTTTAGTATATTAATTGAAATTAATTTTTAAACATATTATGTGACCCTAAGTATTGAGTTATAACCATTATTTTTAGTACACAATTGCTCAAAGCAATAAATACATTACCAATGTTAATAGTCACCAAACACAAAAAGGAAGTTTTTTGGAATTGTGTCTTAATGAGATGAATGTGACTATTCTATTTGCAACTAGTTTATGTGTCCTGTTTGAAGAGTGACTCTTTTTGGAATGAGACTGAGTTTAGTATCAATTGTTTTTCTGCTTCTGGTGTTTATTTTTCAATTTATAGATGCTAATGTTAACCAGTCTTGTTCACATGAATAAGTAACAGTGAATGAAAGGAGTTGAGTGTAGCATTGCCATTCGAGACTTTGACCTCTTTCTGAGTTACATGCCAAAAATTACAAGGTGATTTTCTAATGATTGAGCAGCTGACAAAATGGTTGGGAAGTCCTTGGATTTTACTGAGAGCAAATAATTAGATGATACGTCATCCAGTTACTGAGTTTTTTCCTGTCTCATTTTCTGAGAAGTATCCTGATAAGCTACATCTTAACAAATGGCTATTTTTTCCAGTGTTATTGAGGAGTAATTAACAGGCATTGCTGTAGAACTTTAAGCCACGCGGCATGCCGTGGGTGATGGTGTGGCTTCCATACATTGTGAAATGATTACCACAACAGAGTCAGCTAACACCCACCTTCTCTTATAGACACAAATTAAACATTTACTGTGCATTTAGTGAAAGAGAAAGTGCTATATGCTGAAATTAACTGGTCTGGCCAGGCAGCCTATATGTCCCGTGTATCAAATATTTTACAATGTAGCATAAAACGAGGACTGGCTGTATTGGATTAAATATTTCACATATGTTTGGATTAACAAAAATAAGACTTAAGTACCTATTGAATGATGGAAATCTGAAGGAAAAAGTAACAAAATTCTTATGTCCCAGTATTATCCAGTGAATCCTTAAAAAGTTGTTAGTCTCAGAAAAGATTCCAGTTGTGTTTAAAAGAATCACCATTGCCCACCCCCCCCCAATACTGCTTCACCTGCTCAGAGATGCTTCTCTTTCTAGCTAATGACATGTCTTTGGGATTTTTTTTTAAACCTGAAATTATGTTTAAATATGTGGGGGAAAAAAGAGTCATTCAAAGCACTCTGTAGTCTCTGCTGTCTCCTCAGAGGCTTCTCCCTAAAAAGGGACGAACGTTTTGTAATTATTAGGAAATGAAAAATGAGACACCGCTCTTAGCCAGAGCAGTGCACCATGTACCTAAATCCAGAACAGCTCCACACAAGGCATTTGCCCTGGTTAGAGCACCCCTGCCCCTTTCAGAAATACTCGAGAGCCCAAGGGCAGGGCATGGAATTTGGAGTACAAGGTGGCTTCCCTCGGTGACACACCCCTCTCACTGCTGGAGGCTTATACCCAGAGGTGTGCTGCACCTTCCTAAGATCCTGCCATGACAGAGAGGTGTGGGACAGGAATACTTGCGTAGATGTGTGGGTCAGCTTTCAGGCAGAGACATGTTAAGGAAGAGTATACCGGGGGATGGAGATCTGAAAACCAACTCCTTTAAAGCCGTTTGTGCCGTGTTGCCTTTGGAAAATTTTCATGTGCCTTTAGTTCCTTCAGTTTGACTTAGGACCATAGTTCTACCTGAACCGGTATGTCTGAATAACAAGTAAACTGGTTCATCATCCAGATGTATCCCACTTTCCAGATGTTTGGTTTCTTATAAAGAATAACTGAATCGAACCCAGTCTTCTTTTTTAAAAAAGCCAATATGAAACATTTTAGACGTACACAAAAGAACATACAATGAATCCCCAGCCATTATCCAGCTACAAGAATCAACACACAGACACCAGCAGGAGTATTTCCATAAAGAGAAACATTTCTTCAGCAAAAATTTGATTACACTTAAGTACTGTTTATATAGGAGAGGACCCAGCTCTTTAACATTTTTTTAAATTAAAAAAATTAATGAATTTCTGATTGTTGCTCTTTTAAATCCCACTTTAAGTGTCTAGTACTTTTGTGAGCAGCTATCCTAAGATATGGGATTATTTCTTTTCAAGGGAACCTGAAAATAAAATTACTTCTGGCATCAAGTCTTGCTTGAGCCAGCCAATCTTTAAAAAAAAAATGTAATAAGGAAAATGATTCGGCCTGTGCATTGCTGTGGTATTTGGTATTTAATCCCTTATTCTGATTTCCACCATCTTTTCTTGTAGTCAAAATGGTATCAGAAGAGTAGGATATACCTACTAACCTAGTGACCCTATTTCCAATCAGACACAGTACGATGATGAGTATGTTTTGAAATCACATTCTAAAGAAGATTGGATCAAAACCAGGACTTCAAAAAGTATCAGGAGCCAAAACTATGATCCCAGTCAAGTAAGATAATATCTACGTATCGGTTGAGTTTAATGCTACGTCAGTAATACATAAGAACAAGAGTTTGAATAGTTCCAAAGATCCTTCATCTACACTTATGATCTTTCTTCTACTATTTTCCCCCCACCTTCTTACATTTCTAACTACTTATCCATTATCCCTTCAAGTTTTTAAAATAATTTTATAAAATTTATGGGCACCTGAGTGGCTTAGTTGGTTGAGCACCCGACTTCAGTTCAGGTCATAATCTCATGATTTGTGAGTTTGAGCCCTGTGTCAGGCTCTGTGCTGACAGCTCACAGCCTGGAACCTGCTTCGGATTCTGTGTCTCCCTCTCTCTCTGCCCCTCCCCTGCTCATGCTCTGTCTCTCCCTGTCTCTCAAAAATGAATAAATGTTGAAAAAATTGTTTTTTAATTAAAAAAATTTTTTTAATTGAAATGAATTCACAGGGAATAACATTAACCATTTAAAAATGAACAATTCATTATCAGTACATTCATAATGTTCTGCAACTACCACTTTTATCTCATTTCAGAACATTTTCATCATCTCAAAAGGAAACCCCCTACCCATTAAGAAATTACTTCCTGGGGTGCCGGGTGGCTAGGTCAGTTAAGCATCTGATTCTTGATTTTGGCTCAGGTCATGATCTTATGGTTCGTGAGATCAAGCCCCGTTTCAGGCTCTGCGCTGACAGCCTGGAGCCTGCTTGGGATTCTCTCCTCCCCCTCTCCCTTTCTCTCTCTTTCTCTTTCTCTCTCTCTTAAAATACATAAACATTTAAAAGAAATAAGATTACTTCCTGCCTCCCTCTTCCCTAGCCTCTGGTAATTAACAATCTACTTTCTATCTCTGTGGATGTTATATTCTGGATATGTTTTTTTGGGAATCATATAGTGTGTGACCTTTTGTGTATGGCTTCTTCACTTAGTGTGATACTTTCAATGTTCATCTTCATTGTAGCATCCATCAGTACTTCATTCTTTTTTATAGTTCCCTTTTATGGTTGAAGAGTATTATATTGTATGTGTGTGCCACAGTTTCTTCATTCATTTAGCCATTGGTGGACATTTGGGTTGTTTCCACTCACAAATATTTGTGTTTAGTAGTATGTGTCTTCAAACTGCCAGATCTTTTGTCATTTTGACTCCACCTAGAATCCCTTCTCCTGCCCACCAAGGACATTCATACATTCGCTAAGACTCAGCTTAGAGAGAGCTATCTCTAATTCCCTTCTCCTATACATGGAAGTGACCGACCCTCCCTCTGTCTTCTTGGCACTGTGTACTCTTCTGTCACCATAAAAGTAAAGAGTTTCATTTATTTGGCTGCCCCCTGGAATGGGGCCCACCTGGGTGCATTTAATAGGTAATAAGGTGGTAGAATGGGCAAGATTTTGATGACTGAAGAATATAAATGACAAGGAAGAGGAAAGAATGAAGGATGATGTTTCTGGTTTTGAGTTGGAAGGCTGGGTGGACCCTTTCTGTTAATGGAGCTGGCGTGGGCGAGGACCAGGTTCAGTGGGAAAGAGCACAGGGGATATGTGAATTCAGTTGAAGACATGTTGGTTGAAATACGTCCAACAGGCAGTTGAGTATATGGGCCTGTAAATCGTGTGGAAGAGGTGAGTTGAAGATGTAGACTTGGGAGCCATTAGAACATACACACATACCTGTAAGAGTTGCCATGGGAAAGCAACTGAGCGGCCACTTTGCTGTGGAGAGCTGCGAGCACTGACAACCCCCATTTGCAGACCTGGGATGACCTGAGCCATTTGAAAAGCACCAGCGGCCATTTTATTGCAGGTCAGATAACAGATCCAGCCGCCACCAGGACTGACGACCCCCACTCTCAAGTTGGACTGTCTCTAACTGGAATGCCTCACCATGGGATTCCAGCGTCCCCCTCCCCACCGAAGTGGACAGCCAGTTGAATCCTGCCACCGTCCAAAGAAGACCCTACGTGGCTATCGGCCCACCTGAGCTCAAACCCGGAACTTCTGCACCCATAAAAGACTTTGCTCTCCCATATCAGGGGTGACTTCCCTGACTCCCCACCCCAGAGTCACGGAACCTCGCCCGGGAATTGCAGATCCCAATAAAGGCCTTCTTGGCTCCATAACGTGGTCTCTTTGTCCTCCCATCTCTGCCTCCATCTATTAAACCTTACAATACCCCATTTAACATACACCCCATTTCCTCCTGGAACCCATTCATTACAATGAATTTGCCTCTCAAATATTTGCCTTAAGATTTTAAAATTAATGTAAAGCAGCCAGTTACAATATTATACTGTGTATGTACACACACACAGACACAGCATTTATTTTCTTTAGGTGTTATTGAAGGCTCCCAGTCAATGAGAGCTAGCATGGTAGGTTGTCCTGGGCACTGGTAGCCAATGAGCAGTAGTGGGGCAGACTGCCCTGTGCGCTTTCAACCAATGAGGGTTTCACACCGGGAGTAGCCCGCCCCCCACCACCCCCAGACTTCAATCATCTTCCAATCGATCTGCATTGAGGGTGTGCTGCATATTTACTCCGTCGAGGCCTCTCTATCTGCCATTTGTTTGTTTCTGTTGAACAGTTGTGACTGCGCTCAGGACCTGAACTAGGATGAGACTAGCAAGGGGCTCCCTCTCTGCTCACAGAGAGGATCTGCCGCCAAAAGCAATTACCCTGGGAGCCAGAATGCAAACTGGGGATTGGAGCACCTTCAAGGAAAAGGTGGTGGGAAACAAGGGCCTGATGATATATTGGCAGCAATTATGGTGCATCCAGGTGGCAGTGAAGCAGAAGATGGGCTGGAGGTGGGTCAGGGCTTGTCGAGTGACTACAGGATCCTGCAGCTGCTCCTGTTGGCTTGGCCCCTTTTGTTGGCAGGGCTTACGTGAGTACAGGGGCACAGTGATGCCTCAGAGTGACCAGCATTACCAGGATGAACCAGTGGAGCCTAAAGATATGTACAGCTGATGAAGCCCTGGGGAATCCCCAGGTTTGAGGTGCAGGTCAAAGAAAGGAGCCTTATGGAGACAAAGGAGCAGCCCCCGAGGAAAACCTGAAAGATGTGGTATCTTAAATGCCTGGGAAAGAGATACAAGAGAGCCATCGCCACTTAAGTGATCTCTGCTATCTATGGAGTGTCCCACCAGAGGTCACTGGTGACTGCAGTTCCCATTCAGGATATTGGAAAAAGCCCAGTTACCTGGGGTTAGCCATGACTGTCAGGGCAAAGCCTTCAGGCAGTGGATGGTTATGTGTGCTACGTTTGATTCATTAATTTAAGCTACCAATATTTCCCGAGGACCTAGTATGTGTCAGACACTCTTCTGGGCCTGGGGATGTAGCCATGAACAAAATAAGAAAAAAAAATACCCCTAAATTGTGGAGCTTACACTTTAGTAGGGGGAGACAGACAACTGATGATAAATATAACACTCAGGCAAATGGTAATGCACCATAAAGGTTTAGAAAGTGATAGTTCTAAGGGGAAAAAATGATCAGGGAATGGAACGGGGTCAAGAATGGAGTGGGTGGGAAAGGGTTTGCAATTTTATGTGAAATAATTTAGGGAGGTGTCCTTTAGATTGTGACATTCACTTTAAGATTTGAAGGAGAACTTCTCACCCTTTCAAAGGCGAAGCCTTGAGGCAGGGTGTGTCTGATGTTTAAGGAATTGCAAGGTAATCCCTGAGGCCTGAAAGAAGAAGGAGGAAGTGAGGACAGAAAACAAAGGAGAGGAGCGCTGGGAGGGGGTCAGGGGTAGAAGTGTGCTGAGGTCTGGGGAGTAAATTGTGTAGAGCCTCATAGGCCACTCCGACTATGACTATTACTCTGAAATAAGGAGCCACTGCAGGGTTTTGAGAAGAGAGGGTTACATGATTATGCTTTAACTCGTCACCCTGGCCAAGAATAGACTAAAAGAGAGTAAATGTAAAGCAGCCAGTTACAATATTATACTGTGTATGTACACACACACAGACACAGCATTTATTTTCTTTAGGTGTTATTGAAGCCAAGATACTGGTAAAGAAAGAGGCTATTGCAATAATCCAGGAGATAAACGATGATGGCACATGACAGGTTTGGCGGGCTGGGGAAAGGAACAATACCAAGATGGACGACAGACCACCATTTTGGAAATTTCCACCCGCTGCTGGCTTCCCAGAAAAAACGTCATCTGCCCTAGCCTCATCTCTTCACCGTAAATGAGGTCTTATGCCCCCTGACGCACACCAGGAACTACTGCCCTATATAAGGCCCCCTCTCTTTGTCCCCGCCCCCTCCACGCGACTTCCCTGGCCCATTCTGTCCAGACCGGGGAACCTCGCTTTAGAGTGCTCCCAATAAAGGCCTTTTACATTTATTTCTGACCTCAGTTTTCTGCATTGTTTCTGCGACTTCCCTGGCTCTTTCCCTCCGAGCCAAGGAACCTCGCTGAGAGCTCTTTAATAAAGGGTGCTCTGGTCTCTTTTCTGGTCTTTCTGTTTTGTGACTTTCTCACTCTGCCGATTTAACCTTACAGCGCACACTAGGGTGTTAGGTGTGGTTGGAAGAAATGGTCAGAATCTAAATATATTTCATAGGTAAATACTGTAAGGTTTAATAGATGGAGGCAGAGATGGGAGGACAAAGAGACCACGTTATGGAGCCAAGAAGGCCTTTATTGGGATCTGCAATTCCCCGGCGAGGTTCCGTGACTCTGGAGCGGGGAGTCAGGGAAGTCGCGCCTGGTATGGGAGAGCAAGGTGTTTTATGGGTGCAGAAGTTCTGGGTTTGAGCTCAGGTGGGCTGATAGCCACATAGGGTCTTCTTTGGACGGTGGCAGGATTCAATTGGCTGTTTGCTTCAGTGGGGAAGGGGATGCTAGAATTCCATGGTGAGGCATTCCAGTTTGAGACAGTCCAGATTGAGAGTGGGGGTCATCAGTCCTGGTGGCGGCTGGATCTGTTATCTGACCTGCAATAAAATGGCCGCTGGTGCTTTTCAAATGGCTCGGGTCATCCCAGATTTGCAGGTGGGGGTTGTCAGTGCTCGAAGCTCTCCACAGCAAAGTGGCCTCTCAGTTGCCTTCCCATGGCAACTCTTACAAATACGATTTCCTGATGTAAAGAATGTGGGATGTGAAGCAAAAAGAGAGGCCAAGAATGACTCCAGGGATTTAGATCTAAACAGTGGCAAGTATAGAGTGGCCACTAACTGAAAGGTAGGATATTCAAGACTTTGGGGGACACTCAGGGGTTCAGTTGTGGGAAAGTGAAATTAGAAGTGTCCCTCCACTGGAGATCTACAAAAGAAGGACATTGGGCTATAGGGATCTGATTTGAGGGAGAGGTCTAAGCCAAAGATAAATAGGAGTCATCCCATGTATTTGAAATAAAATGAGACTGGATGAGATTATCAAGCTAGAAAAGAGGAAGAGGCTCAAGGACTGAGCCTTGGGGCATTTCACTAATAAGAGGTCAGTGGAAGAGGCAGCAAAATGAATGGAGAAGGGGCAGTCAGCTGTGAAGGACAAAGCCCAACAGAGTGTGTTGTGCCGAAGGCCCAGTGAAGAAAATAAAGGAAAAAGGACTGATTGCTGTGTGAAATGGTGCTTACAGGTCAACGAAGATGAGGATAGACTTGGCCATTGACTTTCACAGAATGGAGTTAATGGGTTGCCTTGACAGGCGCAGTTGTGGTAGAAGAAATCTCGATTAGTGTGAGACAAAGGGCTTCTGAAAGAACTGGCCGAGTCTAGATCTGGAGTGGGAAATGTGCAAGATGAGTCTGGAACATCTTGTTATGCTACATAGCAACAAACCAAACAAAAAACAAAAACCACCCAGAAATGGCTAGAGTTATATCAAAATTAAAGAGGTGGCCACACACCAAAGATAATTTGAGTTTCAATAAGGATAACATATGCAATAGATTGGAACACATCAAATATGCTTAAATCTGTGTGTTCTGTATAAAAAAATGGGGACAATTTCAGAGGATGACAAGAAACCAATTCATTATCTTAGAAACCAACGAAAGGAAAATCACTATTTTTTCCCTCTGCCTATATGAACTATGCCATTGGTAAACTAAATGATAAATGAGGGGAAATGTCACTTTATAAACATATTCTAACTAATATATGAAAAAGAAATGATAGACTATTACCCCTTTTCATCCATTAATCTAGGCATTCAGCATCAACAGCTGGTAACCTCACACAAAGAGAAACAACTGTATGTTATAATCCTCTTTGCCAAATACCACTTACAGTCTTGTTGGAGGGATCTATCCTAAGAGTAAGCCAGTCTCTGCCAATTGTAGGAAGTACAGGGAACAGAGGAACTTGTTAAACGACACAATGAATATGCATTCAACAAAATCCAGAGTGTGGGAACCTCTCCACATCAAATGGCTTGGTTTCTTCAATAGATTATAAGGGAAAGAAGGGGATGGAGAAGGACCCTGAAGGTTAAGACACATAAAAGACAAATTCTGGGGACAGTAACTATACATAACTACTTGGGAGAGGGGTTCATGTGAAGGATAACTGAGAAATATCTAAGTAACTAGAGAAGGAAGTAGAGTGAAAAGGGCGTTTTCTTTTTAAGATAAGAGAAATGAAGGCAAGCCTGGATTATTGATGGCTATGTCCCCCAAAGAGAGGGAGAAATGGAAGTTGCAAGGGACAAGTGAGAATTGGGGGAGTCCTGTGCCAGAGTAGGGTGAAAATGGTGGGCTGTGATGCACCAGGTGCAGGGGGCCCTGCTGGTGCACCTGCCACTGCTCTCCCATCACAGCATGAGTGAGTGCAGATGTGGCCGGGTGGGTGTGCAGGGCTGTGGGTCAAGGTTCTCATCAGATTGCTTCAGTTTTCTCAGGGAAATAGGAAGCAAGGTCATGAGAGAGTGGGTAGATGGAAAGAGGTACTGGAGGTTTCAAGTTTCATAATCATAAAATCTCTTTGGAGGCCAAGAGGAGAGAGCGCCTCCCTCCCACTCTTACAGGCTGCTTCTGAGGAGGGAGGTAAGGGAGGCAGGGTGTCCCTCGAAGCCTGAGGCTGTCTGCTTCTTCCTTGGGCATTTGAAGCCAGATCAAGCATTCACGTGGGTCTTCTCCTCTGGTCTCAGCTGGAGATTTCTGGTTGGAGGCACATTCTTTGGAGTTTGCAGTCATATTTTCCTGTCATCAAGAGGAAAAGTCAAAGAAATGACCAAGTAGCTGTGTTCAGCTGGGTGAACTGATGGCTCCTGGTGACAGGCTCCTGCATGGATTGCAGCGGGGTAGCTGGGTGTAGAGGACTCAGAAGAACATGTGCACACAAACACACGTAATCTTCATTCCCATAGGTGAACTTATATGGAATTTCTTGGACATTGTGTTTGTATTAGTAGGATTTCTTTCTCTGGATGTTACCTCAGGGACAATCAATGGCATCAATAAAGAGCCACCTCCATTGGAAAATCACTGCTTCAGAGGAAGTGGTTAAGAAGGCAATATCAAATCAGTTTATTTCCACTACTAGAAGAGACTTTGTGGACAGATCAAAAGGTAAACATGTTCATTTTTCTCCTTTCCCTGGTCATATGTTGTGCCCCGGAGTTGGCAGTGGTGAACAGCACAGATGCAGTTTCTTTCCTCAAGGAACTCCCAGAACAGACACAGAAAAAGGCAATTTAGCAAGCAAAAAGTCACATATGAAAAAGTGTATCATACGGGAAATGCAGTGTGCCGTGGGTGCACACAGTGGGACATCTAGCCCAAAGCTGGGGAGAGGGAATGGATAGGCTTCCTGGACCTGAAACACGAGGATGAGAGAGCCCAACAAAGATGAAGAGGTCAAGTTAAACATGCCATTTCCAATTATTGCGATTTTGAAAAATTGAAACTTTTATGAAACTAATGCATGCATCCACCTAAATCAAATAGTAACCTAATGGCTTATTACAAAGTAATAGCAGTTCTTTGACCCCACTCCCCATTGGTGATCAATCCCTTCAATGGTTCTTATATAATACTCCATATTTTAAAATAATAGGCATATGCTGCTATTTTTGGTTCATCAATCTTAAACATTGTTATTGACTTCCTGTTATGGTGGTTGAGATTTGGTTCTGTAACTCTTTCTCAGTCCCCTTCCATCCAGTTGCTCTATAATTATATTACAAATTCTTCTTTGATTCAATTGCTAATGTTTATATTGTGATCCTGATATGATATATTATGATTATGTAAACATTCATTGCTGAGCAAGGTGGTATTTTATAATTGTTTCGGGGCACCCTGGTGGCTCAGTCGGTTAAGCCTCCGCCTTTGGCTCAGGTCAGATCTCACGTTTGTGGGTTCGAGCCCTGCATCAGTCTCTGTGCTGACAGCTAGCTCAGAGCCTGGAGCCTGCTTCCGGTTCTATATCTCCTTCTCTCTCTGCCCCTCCCCCTCTCATGCTCTGTCTCTCTCTGTATTAAAAATAAATAAAACATTTTAAAAAAGTTTATAATTGTTTCCTTTTCCTTTTTTTTTTTAACCAGAGTTAATAATTGGCTTTTCCCCCACCTACGCTTAGTTTTCTATGGGCCTGTCACCAATTTTTGCCAAATTCTTTGTCACATACTTATCAAGATTTTTTTTCCAAACAGAGTTTCAAACACTCTACCCCTTCCAGTATTTTTCCTAGAGATCTTCAGCTTTACACCATTTATCATTTCCCTCTAATCCAGACTGGGTTGTTCTATAGCTTTGCTGCCCCATTGTGCACTGGGATTCCTTTCTCATCATTCTTGGAATGGCTTGCCTCCGCCTGCATTGAGTCTTATTTCTTATTCCTCTTTCTTATCCCTTCTCCTTAGTTTTGCTGAAGCACATATTTCAGTAGGTTTCTAAGAAAGAGTGCACAGGAGGAAGTTTTTTTAGCATGTTCTGCTCTGTTTGGAAATGTCCTTTCTTCTTCCTTACACTTGTCTGATAGTTTGGCTGGATATAAAATTCTAGGATGATAATCACTTTCCCTCAGAATGCATTCCTTCAAATATCTTCTAGCATCCAGAAGTTCTTTGTAGAAGACTGGTGCCATTTTGATTCCTGACCCTCTTATGTATATATTTTTTCCTGGAAAGTCCTAAGATTTTTTCCTTATTTCTGACATTCTGAATTTTACACCTGTGTGCATTAGTGAGACTCTTTTGTCATTGATCATATTGGACAATCAGGGGCTCAAGAAGCTAGAGACATGTCCTTCAATTCTGGACATTGTTTCCTACATGTCTCTTCCTACATTTCTTCCATCTGTTTTCTCTGTTCTTTTCTGGGACTCCTATTCATTGGACTGATCCTCCAATTTTCTCATCTTTTCTCTCCTAGTATCTTTTTCTCTGTATTTTTCCTCTGCTAACTTGAAAATTTCTTTATTTTTCAGTCTAGCTCTTCTATTGGATTTTTAATTTACAAGTTTCTTCCTCTTTCTGACTTTTTTGTTTGGATAGTAAGATTAATAAGTTTTATTTACTATAATATATAGACTTCTAATTATTATGGACTATTGTCTGATTATTATTATGATTATTTTTTAAAAACGGCATTCTGTTCTTGTTTTATATATGTAGTAATTCTCTTATAAATTTTAGGATACTTAATTTTCAACATTTTCATCTATTCCTTGCATTGTCTCTATTTTCTGAGTGTTTTAATGGTCAATGAAAATTTGGTTTTCTGTTCATATTTACAAGAGGGCAGAGGCAGATATACTATGATGTTAACAAAACTTGTTTAATTCTTTGGACTCTTTTTTTAAATGAGTGTATGCAAAATATGAATCTGTAAGGTTCACAAGAGAGATACTCAAATCTGATTGGAAACTACATACAGAGATGGGGCTTGTTAGCTGGTGCTTGATTTAGGTGCTTAGGTGACAAGCTCTCTCTCTGTTGGGACCCCCCCGCCCCCCAGTATTTATAGGCCAGTTTCTCCAAAGAGAGAGAAACCCTTGGCTGTTGACTTCCTGAGAACAAGACTGGGGATGAACTGGGATCTTCCTGCTTGCTGTGCAGACTCTCACTGAACCCTTCTTTTTCCTGTTCATCTCACTGCCCAACTTTGCACTGTGCCTGGTGTTCTGGAATCTCCAGGGCTTCCTTCATTCCGTGTTGTGCCTGATAAATTTCTGGTGAGGAAAGGATAGTCAAATGACTGCATGAGGTTAAGACGATGGTGCAGGAACTCTAACCACTCTGTCTACAAGCTTCCACTCAAGCCTCTTGTTTTCAGCCTGAACCTCATGCCTGCTTTACCTTGTTCCTGTTACAGAAGCCTATTGGGGCCTATAGTGTGGATTAACTCACTATTTTGTTTTCCCTTTCAGCAGTCACTTAGTTTTACCTTTCTCTACTTTGCTAATTCAGTTGGCACATCTGTATTTGGTTTCCAGCCTCTAAAAATGTGTTAACCTCTAATTTGCTATCATTCTGGTGAAGTTTGGAAGGGAGGAGTCAAATATGATATGTGATGATCTTTTATGAATCTAAATGGGATCATATTATTCTACCACCTTGTTTCGCTGGCTTTGCATTGCACTTTGTTTTGATTTTGTTTTTGAGAGAGAGAGAGAAAGAGGGTACTAGTGAATGAGGGTGGGGGGTGGAGAGAGAAAGAGAGAAGCGGGACTAACCTGAAATGGAGCTCATGTTCATGAAAAATGGGGCTCGTGTTTACCTGAAGTGGGCCTGGAGCTCATCAGAAGTAGGGCATGAGCTCACCTGATGTGGGACTTGAACTCATGAACTATGAGATCATGACCTGGGCCAAAGTCACATGCTTAACCAACTGAGCCATCCAGGCTCTCTGCTTTGGACTTTGAATGAAATCCAACTTTCAGTTCCTTCTCTTTGTTCATAAGGTCCTACAAGGCTGGCCTGGCCCTTGCTTACCTCCTCACTGTTCCTTTCCCTCCATCCCCTCATTTATCAGGCTCCAGCCACATTGGCCTTTTAAAAATTCCTATAAGATACCATCCCCCACCCCAGTGTGCAGGCTGTTTCCTTTGCCTGCATTGTTCTTCTCCCAGCTCTTTCTGTGATTTTACTGTGTCATTCTGTAGATGCCAGAGTATCACCTTCCTGTGAGACCTTTCCTTACTGTTTTATCTGAAGAAGTGTGCCGCCACCTCGTTTGTTACTTCCTAGCACCTGGCATTTTGCAGTCATTTGCTTACTGATTCTTGTTTTTTGTTGTTTTTATTTTATTCTTTCTTCCACTATACAGCAGGTGCCCAAAGGCCTTTATTCACTCAGAATCTAGCACAGTCTATACAGTCTACTCCAGGTGAATAGGATGTACTCTATAAATATTTGCAGAATGATGGAAAAAATACATGGGAAGTATGTTTTTGAAGTTAGATGAGTATATAATCAAAAGGCCTCCACACTTCAGGTAAATATTAAGGGTGATGGGAAATATTTGAAATGTCAGCATTCTTAAAAGATGTCTTGGAGCTTCTAATCAAAGTCTGTCCAGCATGTACAAATTACCATTTCCCTGTGTGTAGATAAATACCCAGGACCTGCCAAGAGTCTCTCCTAAATCTCCTAGCTCCATCTGCTCCTTTCTCTCCCCAAAGCCACAGCTCCCCACGTCTCCCCTTGGGATGACCTCTAATCCAGCTCTCTTTTCCACTTGTGTCGCTTCCGATCCACCACCCGTACTATAAACCATAGTTTCCAGATGTGCAAATTGATGTCACCTTCCAGCTGAAAACCCTTCAGTGCTCCCCATTGTCGTCAGGATAAAAGCTAAATGCCTTGATGTGAGTCTGTACAACTTGGTCCCCGCTCGCCGCACCAGCATTCTCCCTCAGCAGCCCCCACACTCTCCATGGGACTCAACTGCCTGCCTTCCTCCAGACCCACCATCCCCAGGCGGCCTTGTGCCCTGTGCACACACTGCTTCCTTCCGTGGACCACCTGTCCCTCCCTTATTTTAGCCTGTGACTATCCATAACTTAAGTCTAAATACAGGCTTCACTTCTCTCCCAGGAGTCTTCTCTGATGCCCCATGTTTGGACTGGTGGGCCTCCCACATGTTCTATATAGATCTTATTCTTATCTCTTTCACATCATTTATCACCCAGTATTGTACTTCTCTCTTTTTGTGTCTGTTTCTCTAATACTTTAAGCTTCTAAAGCACAGGGACTACGTCTTATCTTTGTATCGTCATCATTGAATTAAGGCAGATGAGTGAGAAGCACTAAAAGGTGCTTGTTTTCCCACTGAGGCTTGGAGAACTTGGCTTTGATGAATTAGAACAGCAGACAGAGATGGCAGAACTAGTTCTTGCTGGGCTGTAGATTATGTGCATGGTCCCAGTGGTTTTGAATAGTCGTTGCTATAGATGTACTTTTGACTTGGGCCTCACTGCAAGTGCCATCCTAATTGTAAATTGGATAGTTTCTCTCTTTGGGCTTTAGCTAGGCTAGTGTGGTATCACTGTTCTTAAGAGAAAAAGAAACAGTGGGAGCTGAGCTCCTGAGAAGCCGAGAGGGCTCTCTGGGAGGGGTCCAGGCCTTGGAAGTGTGGTTAGCGTTGGGTCAGGTTAGCTCTGAGTCATGGCAAACTTCAATTCCACTATGGGGACTTCAGGTATCGGTTGGGTCCCTTTGTATCAAGAACTTTTCTTAATAATACTGAAGAAACTTATTAATGTGAAATTTTGTGAAGGCAAAGCATTAGTTGAGAAGAACTAAAGGCTACGGTAAAGCATCTATCACATAGTCATTAGGGTGCAGTTCAGATGAATTGTTTCTGAGTTTTTTCTTTTGTTCATTCATTAAGTTAATAAACATTTAAGGAGGTCATTACTGTGAAAACTGCTAAGGATCAATGAAGAAGAGTACTTAATCTTTATCTTTAAAGGAACTCGGCGTAAGTCTAGGCTCTAATTTTTGTCTTTTCTGGGTCTTCATGTCCAGTTGTTCCACTATGCTGGTTGATCCTGGTCTACATGGACCAGCCACTCAAGACCCTTCACAACCTGGTTTCTAACTTACCCCTCCTGCTTCACCCTCAGCTTCACTCCTTGCCCTGCACACCTCACACTCTTGCCAGCTGGGTCATACTTCATGAACATAGTGCACAACTTTTGCTGCAGTGTTGACCCATCCTCAAAGCACATCCTTTGCTGTGTTTGGCATTTAACTCTTGTCTTCCTTCCCTTCCCCTAACAGAGTCCATTATACTCCCTCTGGACTTCTGTAGCACCTGTTGAAGGCTCTGAGTTAGTGATTCTTAAGCAGAGGGCAAGCTTGTTCACAATGTAAGTGCCTAGGGCCCCCCTTCTAGAGATTCTCAATGTCTGTGATGAGGTTCCACAAATATGTTTTGGAAAAACCTTCCCAGGTAAGTTTGATGTATTATCTCCATGTGAGAAGCATGGGTCCAAGTGCTGTGGTTACAAGAGATCACATTCCATATTTGTCTGTCCTGCATATGTCTTTCTGATCACACCAGGTGGAGGCTGTCTCAAGGTAGAACAATGACTAAATTGTTTTTAAGTTTGGCAAGGAACACTTCAAGTACTTCAACAAGAATTTGTTTTTCTCCTATAAAGCTATTAGTAATATACAAAAATCAAGTTGTAGATGATGTTTACTAGGAGCCATACCTGATGGTTTTCTAAAATATCTTAAGGGATATCCTGATTTTAAGCCCTAGAGTTGCCTCTTCTCTATAACCTTGTCTTCTACTTGGATGATTTATGAGGTCATAATGAGGGCCATTGGGTATGCATGCTCTTTTCCTGAGTCCTCTGAATTAAGAGGCAGCATGTAGTGACATTTTCTCTCATTGCGCTGGTCTAGACAGAAATCGTTTCTAAAGCAATCATTAAAATGCTCTTGGATACCAGTAGGTGACACCACATATTGTTTGATGTACGTTTGAGTTTGTTTTGAAAAGACCTACTGAAAAATGAAATCGGAGCACGATTCAAGTTTAGTTTGGCACTATTTGGATGTTGCTCATGATATCCATGTTAACATTCTGGTCCCGAATACAGTTGGTATTGTATCATGTGCCCCTAAACCAACACTTGGCAGCATGGATTAGGGATGAACTCCCTCTGAGTGAGAGAGCTTTTGCCTCCTCTGTAATTTGGTAGTGCTTGTGGAAGCTGGTGTTTAGTCACTGCTGCATAGATATTCAACGATTATTTATAATCATATCATTAGTACTTGATGGACATTTGTTCGCAGTGTTATTGCAACGAATTAATAGTGCTATTGTCCACCAGTGACAATAATGTTACCTAACCTTCCATCAATAAGGGATGAACTTCGTGGAGTTCTTTTCCAGGTAACAGGGATGCACTGCCCCATCTAGGGTTGCCAGATTTAACAAATAAAAATACAAGATGCCTTGTTAACAATATAACTATAACCATAACTATATATATTTTTAATAACAACATACAGTAGATAAATGTGTGCTTTACAAAAATTATTCGCCATTTATCTGAAATTCAAAGTTAACTGACATCCTATGTTTTGCGTAGCCTTAGCCTTACCTGAGATCTCTCTCTTTCTCTGCTCCTCACCCTGCCCTAGGGATGAAGTAGGTCTACTAGAATGAGGGATGTCTTCTGTGTCCATTGAGCAGAAGAGAAGAGCACTCCTAAGTGACATGCAGTATATTCATTAAAAGCTACTTCTAATCAGTGGAGCATATACTTCCCATGCCTGATAAGCAGAAAATTATTTCTTGGTTGAAATATCCATAAAAACTACATTGACTGTGCTTCTAAATACAAGAAGAGTGGGTTTAGTGTGATAAAGTGGAAGCTACTGCCGGGAGCAAAAATGGAATGAAAACACAATGCTATTTTGAATAGCTTACAAGGGGTTATTGTCTTGCATTTGTACCTCCACCCCAGTTCAGAAGATTAAAGAAAGTTCTCAGACGTTTCTGGAATGGAAAAAGTTACTTCCTCGACCTGCAGAACTGAATTTCGACGGAATTACCAAGTTCCAGCTAAAATTCCTGAGCTGCAGGACTTTAGTTTCAAATATGAATGCTACTCAAGCCTACCAGTTACCTCTCAGGGTCTAGGTAAGTACACCTGTAGCTTTTAAAGCAACGTTATAGACTCTGTACTTGTTCCAAGATTCTTCAGCACATTGGCAGGTAATCTTGGTAACCGTCATAAAGAATGCCAGTGACCCCCCGCATCCCTACAGGAAGTCTAAATTATGCCTAGCTTCACACTCTGGGAGGGAATAAGTAAATAACTGATTCCTTATGCTGTGAAATAGCGCATCCTCTGCCTGGGGGCAGTGGTTGGGATTGGAGGACGCTTCCTCCTTATAAAACAAAAGGAAGAATTTAGTTATTATAAAATGACTAAAAAAGAGACTGGGTGGGACTCACATTAGATGTGCCAATTATCCACTGGAAGCCTAACCGTATGGTAAGTCCATCAGGTATCTTCACATTTGGCAACCATTCCATTCAAGTGTTCTTTTAGGATCCTGATTCCTATTGTTTTCAACAAAAAAGCTTTTAAAAGTTCCATGATCAAGCCACCTCCAAGTTACTGGTTTAGAGGATAATTTGGTGTCAGGCTGAGATAGTGATATACTCCTGGCATGGAGTTGGGATTGAGTAGTACCATGAGACAGAAATCACAGGATAGAAATGTAGTCTCTTGGGGTTAGAAGACGGCATAGAAGTTACCTTGTCTACATCCTCACACCATGTGGGAATCCTCTCTGTCCCTTCCTTGCCAGGGGGTGATGCTGCCACTCTTTGGAGGATTCCCCACCCCCTTCAGCAACTCTTTCATTCTTAGATAGTCCAGCTGTTGAGAAACTTCCTTGCTAAACTTTGGCTTTGGTTCTACTTCTTCCTACAGAGGTTAACTAGTGTAAAGTATTCTATGAAAACCATCCTTTATACCCTCCACACTCTCTACCTAAAACATTTCCCTACAAATGCTCTTCTTAACGATGTAGCATCAAAGTGCCCTCACCAACCTGCTTCCTCCCTCTGGCCAGTGGTCCCTTTACAGGGAACTGAAAGCAGTATTTAAGGTGTCCTTAAGGCTCAAAGATTATGGCACGCTGTAGAAATTAGGTTCCCACATCATGCTTTCATTGCTTTTTTTTTTTCATGATAATCCTAGACTTTCAGAACCCACATTAAATGAGCAATATTCAGAATCAAACGTAAGTGATTTTGGTTTGGCTTGCACCTGATGCCTTTATTAGTCTGAACATGTGAGAAGTCCCAGCTGGAGATGTCATCACCACGCACCCGAACACACCTGGGTCCCGGAGGGACTCCTCTTAGTGTGTCAGCCCACGTCTGCACAGGAGACCGCGCAGAAGGGAAAGAACCTTCCGTGAAGGCAGTGGTTTACTAAGGAGGTAGTGAAGGCTGAGCGGCAGAAGAGAGTCGATTTCAGGGAGAATTTTTCTGAAAATGGTGCTCAAACTTGAGTCTCTGGTCATCAGCCCCAATCACCCCTACTGCCAACAGCGACAGTCCGAGCAGCTCTGCTCAGCCCGAGTCCTGGGAGGAGTCACTCATATACAGAGCCTCTCTTTCTAGCACCTTCAGGGTGCCGAGTAAGCTCCAAGTTGGGTTCATGGCTATTAGGAGCTTCCTAGACAAAGAAGGGCAGGAATTCTTTGCTCAGTGATGGCCTCCATTTCTTTCCCTCCTGTGTGTCCCCCTAGTCCCTTCCATGCCCTACAGCCACATGAGGAATCAAGAGCTCATAAAAAAAACCAGACTACGTACCAAAGCGATTACGGGAAAACCTCCCTGGATTTCTTAGTGATTTTAAACTCATTTACTCCCTCTCAAATCACAGAGTACCTTCAGGGTCTTTCCTACAAAGGTACGAGGAGGTCTTGAGTTACTGTTCAATGGGTTTACAGATCATAATACGTTGCTTTATGCAAATAGGAATTGTTCCAACTTTCAGCTACTGGAGTTAAATGTTCACAGAAAGAGATATTGCCTCATAGAAATCTTATAGTTTTGTGTACACTTCAACCCATTGAAAAAAGTTTTCTTTCTTTTAAAATTTTTTTAATGTTCATTTTTATTTTTGAGAGAGACAGAGACAGAGAGACAGAGTGTGAGCAGGGGGAAGGGCAGAGAGAGGAGACACAGATTCCAAAGCAGGCTCCGGGCTCTGAGCTGTCAGCACAGAGCCCGATATGGGGCTCCAACTCAAGAAGTGAGATCATGACCTGAGCCGAAGTCGGTCGCTTCAGTGACTAAGCTACCAGGTGTCCTGAAAATAAAGTTTTCTTAAAATTGGCCTTGGTGACTGTAGCCCCATGTATTAGAAAAGAAACATCTAGCTTTTCACTCATTTCTGATCTCACTCATTTCACTCGTTCAGCCCGTGATTGAATTGCTCCCGGATGACTTCTGTTTTTATTACAGTTAAGTGATTTCTTCTGTGGGTGTTTACACTGTCTCACAATTTTGTTTATCTTATGTAATCTTTATTTCCTGTTCGGTGGTGCTATGAATGACAGGTCTTTTAGGGTACATGAGAATCTCCATGTATGATGTCCTCCAAAAGAGTGAAGACCGTGCCCAGGACAGTGTTAGTTCATTCTGGATAACAAAGACCTGTCCGAGCTCAGGGCCTCAGGATGGTGTCTGCTTGGGAGCATCTGGTCATTCTGTGCATGTGTGAAACATAACCGCAGAGTTGGAGAAGAGGAAACTAGACTCCTCTAACGGCGGTGCTCAGCATCTGCTGCGAGTGACCGTGCGCCCTGTCACTCCTCATTTTTGAGCATGTGCCCCCAGTGCAGACAGATTTATTTTTATAAAGCATATTCACCACTAAATGAATGTGTTAGGTAAGTTGTAAAACACGCTAAATGCTAAAGGAAGAAGTGAAGAGTGATACAATATAATGTCAGAGAATAGAAATATATAGAACCTAAATAAAGGTCCTGATAGTTCTTCTTACCCTCAATGGACCGTCCTCTGCATGGTTCAGGCTGTGTGGGGGTCACTGCCTTGTTTTGTGTCCTGTGGTCAAGCTTAAGCTTGGGATTTCCACCAGCTGCTCAGTAATCCTCCAGTTGCTCCCTGTTGCCCACCGGCCTTGGGTCCCCAGTCTCTGTCCTTTGCCTGTCCCCAGCTATGATCAGAAGAGCTTGATCCTCTGAAATCCTCACTGAAACCCTATTACACTGAGATCACCTACCCCCCACAAAACTGAAACCCTACTGTAGGCAAGACAGAGGGAAAAGAGGATACTTCCCACAATCGCAGACTGAGGACTGAAGGGCCAAAGGCCCTGGAAGGAGCTTGAATGTTGGGTTTCAAGAAGTACAAGACACAGGCGTGTTGCCTCCCTGGAAGGCAGAAGCAGAAGTCTGCATTTTCCGTTGGGAGCCTCACTCCTCTCAACAGATGCCTCTGGGCCGGTTTGACATGTCAGAAGGAAACCAAGTGGCTCTGTGAGGTTGGCTGGCCTGCTTTCTGTTTCTGTGCCCAGCTCGGTGCATAGATATGACACCATTGTCAGCATTCTGGGAGGTGCTCTTTTCACCTTGGAGCCACGTGTGTTGGACCCTAGAGAGTGCTCCCACGGCAGATGCTCCCAGCTGCCCACGGGACTTGAAATACAGATGGAGCTGTCATGTCTCTCTCTGCAAGGAAAACCCACGGTGGCTGCTGGCACTTCTGTCCTTCGTTGTCTGTGTGTGTGATTTGTAATTGAGCCTTAGCGATGCCTCCCAAGGGTGAATAAGGACTCTTTAGATGCTTAGACAGCCTTTGCTTCACTCAGATCTACCTTCTGCAAGATTTCTGGCCTAAGCTGATTCTGTTGGACTTTTCTCCCCAGACAAGTGAGACACGGTCTATTACTTAACAAAGTAGCCTTGGGGCCACTATAGGCTTTGGTGGCTTTTCCAATCTCCTCTCTTCCTGATGCCCTCAGGACAGTGCTGGTGGCAGAGACACAGATACTTGTGTCCCAGAGCATTGCCATTTTGCAGTGACTCGATGGCGTGTAGATCCTGCTTGCTGTGGGCCTTGGTTTCTCTTTCCTAGTTTTGCTTTAGAATGACCTGCCCTCAGCCAGCTATGCTAGAGGCTGACAAGCAGGTAGAGGTTCCCTTTGAATTCTTATGCCCAAAAACTCCCATGATTTTCTAACATCTAGGATGACGTTTTTGCTTTTTGGATGGTGAGTATCTCAGCAGAGCTCATTTGCGGTAGTGCTGAGCCAGTATGCAAGAGAATAAAAATCTTGGCAGATATATTAAGCTGAATGAATGATTACCACCTCAGCTTAAAGTCTTTTACTGGATTATCTCTCTTAGACAGTATGGAGCCCAGAACAGGTACATTTTGAAAGAGAGAGGGGAAGGGGAGGGATGAACATCATGGCCCAAGGCAGAGGCTACGGAGGTGGTGGGGTGTGGTAAGATAAAGAAGACTCCAGAAAGACACAAAATGAAACTGTAGAAGAAGAAAGGAGGAGCAGCTTAAGGTAAATCTTTTGTTTCCAACAATGGTGAGGATCACTATTTGGTATTTTCTCTATTAGAACTTGAGGGATTTGAGCTAGATGTCTTTCGTGGCCATTCTGTTTTCAAAATTGTTTTAATCTCTGAGTGAGTCAGATCACCCCATGGTTTACTCTTGGGGCCACTGTTATCTATTGGTAAAGACTGTCATGTCCCCATGTACCCCCCTCCTTGAAAGACAAAATTATCTGAAATCTGGCCTCAGAATCTTTCAGCCATTACTCCCTCTCCATATCTTCCAATCAGAACTCCCATGAATATTCCTTCCTAGGGTGTGATTCAATACTGTTAAGAACATATTCACTGACTCAAGAAACTTCACTGATTGAGTACCTATAATGCTTACTTGATACCAAGATAAATAAAAAACAAATCCTTCTTTTTTGAGATACTCATTGTCAGGAGGGGGAGACAGGCACACAAATACAATGTCATAAGCTCTGTAATCGAAGTGGTCTTTGGGTATATTCCAACCCTGTGGACTGACAGGGCAGTGGCGGAGGCTGTTTCTGGGAGGCTTCCTTTATTTTTATTTTTTTTTAAATAGTTTATTGTCAAATTGGTTTCCATACAACATCCAGTGCTCTTCCCCATAAGTGCCCTCCTCCATCACCACCACCTCTTTTCCCCCCTCCCCCTTCCCCTTCAATCCTC